>NC_141599.1:8008440-8308440 GCF_047967505.1 Dipteris shenzhenensis
AAAGCGAGAACTTTGAGAAAATAATTAAGCCTTTTCAATATTATCTGTTTTGGTTGGGCAATCCACCTCAACTAGTGGCCATTCCTATAGATCATCACTTGGTTCCCATGCTTGGGGAGAGAGGAGACCTTTGGACAATCATAAATTACGTATGTGTTTTCGATGCGCTGGTGCATTTACAAGATCCAATTAGCCATATGCTTATGCATCTAACCACTCTAGTGTTGGGGTCTTTGCCCATGTGGTGTGGTGTTTTAGGGATAATGCCCATGTGGTGTTTTATACAGCCTACTTACTCTACCTAAATTATGAAACAACTCTTAACCAACTATATAATCTATAATATTCCACATAAATGATGATTTTTTAAAAGATGGTTTTGAAGACTAAAATTTAAACGTTTTTTTATTTAAATAAAAATAGCACCAATTTCAAAGATAGCATAGAACCTACTTTAATCTCTCTTTTTCTTGTTCTTGTTTTCTTGTTTTCTTGTTTTTAATACATGATTTTCTTATTTTAACAAAATTCTTATTTTCTTGTTCTTGATTCATGATTTCTAAAAACAAAATTTAAACGTTATATTAAATTCAAAACTTTAGTAATTTGTAAACTTCACTTATAATTTTTTTTAAATATATCATTTTAAAAAACAAATTATATACTTTTTGACATTTAAATACTAACTAAAACTCTTATTTTCTTTTTTTTAAAAGATCATTTTTAAAAATAAAATTTAAACGTTTTTTAATTTAAATATAAATAACAATAATAAAAAAAATATCTTTAATCTCTTTTTTTTAAAAGATGATTTCAAAAAACAAAATATATACATTTTCAGACTTTAAATAAAAAATTACGTAATTCCAAAAATAATTTAAAAAACTTTAAAATGCATTTCAAATTTAGAAATATTTTATAATTATTCCAATAAACTAAAATTTAAACGTTTCTTTATATTAATAAAAAAAGCACTAACTTAAACTTTAATCTCTTTTTTTTTAAAGATGATTTTAAAAACAAAATATTTACATTTTCACATTTTAAATAAATAATTACGTAATTCTAAAAATAATTTAAAAAAACCTTCAAATGCATTTCAATTTTAAATATATTTTATAATTATTCCTATAAACTAAGATTTAAACGTTTTTTATTTCAATAAAAATAGCTCTAATTTAAAAAAATAACTTTAATCTCTTTTTCTCCAAAGATGATTTTTAAAAACCTAATTTTTACATTTTCACATTTTGAATAAAAAATGCCTCATTAAACGTTTTTCAAATTTAAAATTTTCACATTTTAAATTATAAATGTCATAATTCAAAAATTTTTAAAAAATTTACAAATGCATTTCAAATTTATAAATATTTTATAATTATTCCTATGAACGTTTTTTTATTTAATAAAAATAGCTCTATTTTAAAAAAATTTTTTCATTTTCACATTTTAAATAAAAAATGTCGTAATTCATAAATTTCAAAAAAACATTAAAATGCATTTGAAATTTAGAAAATTTTTATAATTTTTCTTATAAACTAAAATTTAATTAAATTCTACCAAAAAGAAAATGCTACATAAAAAAAACAGAAATATAGAACATTTTCACATTTTGAATAAAAAATGCCTCATTAAACGTTTTTTAAAATTAAAATTTTCACATTTTAAATTATAAATGTCGTAATTCAAAAATTTAAAAAAAATTTACAAATGCATTTTAAATTTATAAATATTTTATAAGTATTCCTATGAACGTTTTTTTATTCAATAAAAATGGCTCTATTTTTTTAAAAAAATTCATTTTCACATTTTAAATAAAAAATGTCGTAATTCATAAATTTCAAAAAAACTTTAAAATGCATTTGAAATTTAGAAATTTTTTATAATTTTTCTTATAAACTAAAATTTAATCAAATTTTACCAAAAAGAAAATGCTACATTAAAAAAGCCCTACCTGGACTCTCCTGCTCCGGCTCCGTCCATCTCCGTCGATGTCCGTTGGTGGCTCTCCGTCGCTCGCGCAATTCCGTCGAAGTCCCACAAATCTGAAATCGGTGGATGAGGAGGAGCTCGATCGAGGTATGCGGAATGAGGGAGGTCGCTCTCCTTTTATAAGAAAAATTAGGGTTTAGCTACCTCGATCGAGGTATTCTGCATGCATGCCACGATACCTCGATCGAGGTATTGTGACATGCCCATACATCTCGGTACATCTACCTCGATCGAGGTATTGACATGCCACGATACCTCGATCGAGGTATTGTGACATGCCCATACATCTCGGTACATCCATGTCGATGGAGGTATTGACATGCCACGATACCTCGATCGAGGTATTGTGACATGCCCATACATCTTGGTACATCCACGTCGATGGAGGTTTTGACATGCCACGATACCTCGATCGAGGTATGTCGACAACAGTCGGATGCCAAGTCATCGGTCCAGCATACCTCGATCGAGTTATGTCATCTGCCCTGTCGGCTGCCCTGTCGGATAGCACATACCTCGATCGAGGTATGCTGGACATGCCACCTTACCTCGATCGAAGTGAGCTGGATTGCCAGAATACCTTGAACGAGGTAGATGTGGCATGTATAGGTGGCTTACCAGCAAACCTCGATCGAGGTAGAGGCTCGGTCCGGTGAAAAAAGCCCAGTACCTCGATCGAGGTATTGGCTTGGCTCGGTTGTCCTCGTGTGTGATTTTCATTGGAGCTAATACCTCGATCGAGGTATTGGAGACCGAAGCAAAACCTTTGTATTTTCACTCGAGCAGGTGTCACACTCACCCGAAAGTGGTCCGGAAGTGGACACCCTTAGCTTGCTACCACCCGCCGAAAGAGAGAAGAAGAGGGAAAGGAAAGAGGGGAAAAGAGGAGGAAAGAGATTGAAAGATTGAAGGAGAGAAGAAGGAAAGGAGGGAAAGAAGAGGAGAGAAGAGGGAAAGAAGAGGAAATACAGGGTAAGAGAGGGTTCCTACGCCCATCACTGCAGCTAGCGCTTAAGGCGCTAGCTGCAGGCCAATGCAAATAACAAAAATAACAAATGGAAAAAAGAGGAAGCACTTACCTGAAATAGTACGTCCCACTCAGTGTTGTGGACTGGCCCTACAAAAGAGAGGAAACATACCATTTTTCAAATAGGATGATGTTAAAGGAAGGAGGAGATTACAAAAGTAACTTCTTGAAAGGAGGAGATTGAGGAGACAAGGAGAAAGAGAAGGAAGAGAAATACAAAAAAGGAAAAGAAGAGGTGAGTCTTCTTTCTTTCTTGAAATCTCATTTTTTGTTTCAATCCTTTGAAAACAAGCATGAAAACTAGTTTACAGGTTTAGCAATACAAGGAGAAGCACTCACAAAACTAAAGCTAACAAACAAATGACCTACATTGTTGAAACAGACTCACCTCTTGAAAAACTTCCTTTCAAAAAACCAAAGAGGGAGAAGGGTGGAGAGGGAGCACAAGAGCTAGGAGAAGGGTGAGGAGTGGAGAATAGTGTGAGGTTGTCGGAAATAGGTGGGAGGTCATCGGAAATAGGTGGGAGGAGAGATTGCCTTGCTTACTTGAAAGATTAGAGAGTGCTAAAGAAAGCGCTGCATGTAGCGTCGTCGAGTTTCGGTTTTAACCCATAGCATCGCTATATAGCAATGCTTTTGCATCGCTATATAGCGATGCTTATATAGCGACGTTTTTAATTAAAAACGTCGCTATATAGCGACAGAACAGAGCAAAACATCACTATATAGCGAGCTTTAAGACACTTTTTGTTCTAAGTTGAAGGGAAGCTCATAGATGCTATTTTATAACTGTTAATCTATTTTCTTGCAACTTATGTTGTGATTTTATACATTTAGATGGAAGGGATGAGTGGAAGCTCGTCCGATGATGCGCCAACACCCAGGAGCACAAAGTGGTTTATGGAGAGGTTATACTATCATTGTACTCATTGCAAGCGAGAAGTATGACATCAACGTCATATTGACATGCAGCACTTGCAGATGTATGGAGAGGAGCCCGAACCAATACCCATTGTTGATGTTGCATGTGTTGATGGACTATTAGTAAGTCAAAGCTATTTAAGTTCACAGTCTTATTGGATACCAGGAAATACAAGATCTTATATTTACACGAAATCTTAAAACAAGATGAGGAGGCTGACGAGGGTATGCATATACCTTCACACTTTGAGCAAGACTATAGTCTCCTGGGTGATGACGAGGGTATGGTGGACATGATGGATTCTATTTTTAGGGGCACTACATCCCATGTACACGTGATGTCAGAGTCTGAGGTCAAAATGCGAGAGTTGCAATCAACACAATTGTATGAGGGTGCTAGGATGTCTAAACTACGTGCTTGTCTCTCAATCTTGAATCTGTAAGTAAAGTATGGGTGGTTGGATACAAGTGTCTCCATCTTAATGAGGTTAGCTCTTGCTTTAATTTGACTCATTATTTGAATATTGTTTGTTTTGAGAATCATCATGTTTGTTTTGAGAATCATCATTTGGATACTGTATACCGAATCATCATTGTTCGAAGCCTATGTATGTTTGAATTGTCATAGGTTGCTCCAAAAGATGTTGCCTGCACCAAATACCATGCCCGAATCAAGAGATGAAGCAAAAAAGATGCTAACAATGGTGGGTATGGATTATGATACCATCCATGCTTGCCGTAATGATTGTATTCTCTTTCGTTGTGAGCATGGAGATTTGGCTAGTTGTCCAAAGTGTGGGGAACAATGATATAGAGATGACTTGCAGGGTGAGCGGATACCGATAAAGGTCTTGAGACACTTTCCCATCATTGTAAGAATACAACACATGTTCCGATGCAAATCCATAGCAGAGTTGATGACATGGCATGCATCTCATCGGTCCAACAATGACACATTGAGGATTCCCGCAGATTGTGCAGCTTGGAAGCACATAGATAATCAGTGGCCAAACTTTGCGAGGGAGCCACGTAACTTACATCTTGGGCTCGCCATGGACGGCTTGAATCCTTTCGGGTTACGCTCGACATATTGGTCAACATGGCCCATAGTCATGGTGAATTACAATATCCCACCATGGCTAACAATAAAAAAGAGACACCTCATGGTTGCACTACTTGTGCCAGGAAAGTATAAGGCAAAAAATATGGACGTGTACATGGCACATTTGATAGAGGAGTTATAGATATTATGGAGAGGAGTGCAGGTCTTTGATATTTCTAGAGCTCCTAGACATATCAATGATATTTTGGTCAGAGGTATCTTGATGTGGACCATGCATGACTGCCCAGGATATGGAGAGTGTGCAGGCACGTGATTGTGTCTCTACATGTATAATGAGGGATTATGCTTTTATGACTGTCTTTCATATGCATGTCTTATACTAACACATTCATGCACACGTGCAGGACCTATTACAAGTGGGTACTATGCTTGTCCTATTTGTGGACCCGGTTTGAAATCGCTTGCATGCTACTCCAAACATATGAGGAAAAATGTTTATGAAGGTCATGCTCGATACCTTCCGCTCGACCATCTTGCATGTGGAGGTCGGCTTGATCCACCACCATCATATTTGAAGGCAAGTGATTGGATTCAAGCTTGGAGGGCAAATGGAGAGGAACCTCCTCCTAGTATGAAGAGGCTATCGATCTTTCATGAGCTTCCTTATTGGGGTCAGTTACAAATCAATCATCTCTTGGATCCCATGCATATCTTCAAGAATGTGGGGGCTACTATTTGGGCACACTTGGTTGGTTCCAAAGACTCGAGAGGAGTGCGAGAAGACTTGCATAGTATGAAGAGGCTATCGATCTTTCATGAGCTTCCTTATTGGGTCAGTTACAAATCAATCATCTCTTGGATCCCATGCATATCTTCAAGAATGTGGGGGATACTATTTGGGCACACTTGGTTGGTTCCAAAGACTCAAGAGGAGTGCGATAAGACTTGCGTGCTATGAATAGGATGTCTCGTTTGTGGCCCCAAGTGCATGCTTCAGGAAAAGTTGTCCTCTTGAAAGCAATGTGGATCCTCTTTATGAGGGAGGAGGCAGCGATCAAGGCAAACATTGCCTCTTTTCAAACACTGACAGGGTACATGCGTTGCTTGAAAGGAGCATTTTCAAAGGACAATAAGCTTAGTGGGCTCAAGTCTCGTGATTGGCACAAGGTCTTATAGGTATTCTAAGTAGAATTAGCGTACTGATAATCGTTATGCGTTAGCATAATTATGATTATGTTATATTGTTGACATGACTTCTTTGTTGCTTTGATAGTTCATCCTTCCAATTACAATAAAAGGGTGCTTACAAGAAGATGTTAGAAATGCTATATTCAAGATCTGTGGTATTGTGAGGTATGCTTACTATCAAATCGCATTGATTGCATTTTCTTCAATTTAAGCTGATTAATCCCTAGACTGATTATGAAAATATCTTACATGGACATGCGAAATAGGTGGATATCTCAAAAAGAGATCTCCATATCAAGCATCGAGAAGGCTAGGGTGGAATCTATCGAAGCCGTATGCTTGCTTGAGAAGCACTTTCCCTCGAGCATTATGACAACTCAAGTCCACTTGCTTGTGCACATAGTTGATGAGGTGGCTATTGCAGGTACCATTCAAAGTCGATGGATGTTTTTTCTCGAGTGGTTTATGAAAACTTTAAAGGGATTTGTAAGACAAAGAGCAAGACTAGAAGCAAGCATGGCAGAGGGATGGCTTGTGCAAGAGTCATTAGTATATATCACAGAGTTTCTTGCATCCACGGATCCCGATATGCCACAAGCTTGGCATAACAACGATGATGATCGCATCGTTGGAGAGGTTCCCCAAGGAAAAGGGATTGAAAGAAAGATGAGCGAAGAGCAAATGTATAAATTCAATAAGTTCTGTATCCTCAATAGCCCTGAAATGCAAAAGTGGATTGAGAGATATGAAGTGGCCAAAGTAGAAAGAATAAATGCAAGGACGAGATTCAGAGTAATGTACAAGCGATTGCAACCATATCCACGGGATCTGGCTCTTCTCCCCACTTTGCAATTGCAACCATATCCACGGGATCTGGCTCTTCTCCCCACTTACATGTCACTTGATTGGCTACAACTAGCTCTACATAAAGCCAAATGCGATGGAGAGACAATAAACAAGTGCGAGTAAGTTTCTTACCTCTTGACGTAATTAAGTAATTATTTGTGGCAATATACGCTATAAAATAGATGCACCTTCATTGTTATAATGATGCTCTTTTACAATACAAAAAGTACAGTGCATTATGGTCATATGGACGACATTTTCGCGTGGAATGCATCAATTCAAAGAGAGTCATGTATGATTGTGGAGTCATGGCTAACTTCACACAAGATAGCCAAGCAAGTGCTTCGGATACCAATCTTCTCTCCTCACAGTTGGATTATTGTGGAACCATTGCGACATCTATGAAGTTGATTTCAGACGATTTAGTATTTTCATTCTTGATGTAAAATGGTTTAGAAATATTTACAATGGTCCCCATGCGACAGTGAGAAAAGATAGTAGCGATTTCTTTGCAATAGATTCCACCAAACATTGGTGGACCGATGAAAGTGATACTTTTGTTCTTCCTGAGCACTGTGAGTAGGTGCATACTAATGATTTAATTAATCGAAGCTTTCATTTTTAAAGATCCATTGATATGTGTACTTGAGCATAATTTCATATATATAGTTCACAACATTTGGCACCCATCTTTAATATAGGTGGTTTTTCATCCGGATCATTTTGATCCAAGATGGTGGTACGTGATCCAAGTTGCACCACGAAGTAAGCAAATTTTTTAAGATAGAGATATGGATATGGAGATGCCACTACTAATGCCGGATCCAATTGATCCCGATGAATCTAGCGAAGAAGATGAAGATCACAATATGAGCCAAGAGGAAGATGCGCATAATGACATCGCACGAGAGGAAGATGGAGATCACGATATTGAGGAAGAAGACAACGATCATCAAGAGTCACCACACCTTATTGAAGAAGATGATCAAGTGCTTTTAGGTAAACATACGATGCTAGAGTACAATGATGATGTACAATGATGATATAGGAGATCAACTCAATATAGAGTTGGAGATAGACTTGTTTGGTGCCTTAGGCTTGGCTCAAGATGAAACAGTTCATGTAAATTCTCTTAATTGATTTTTTTCATCTCAAACTTGGACATGAATATATGAGCTTCAAAGGCTTGATGTACATGTTCTCATATTTTTATCATCTATGAGATCAAACATGTATGAAAGTTAAAAAAATTTTGTCATTGGAAAAAACTAACTTTTAAGGCCTATATGAGTAAAAACCTCTCTAGAAAACATCGCTATAAAATAGTATCTCAGTGTCGCTATATAGCAACTCATAAGTCACTATATAGCGACTTTTGTAATAGATAAACATCGCGATATAGCGACGCTTTATGGGATGCACTTTTCATACCGACGATTAGCACCTCGTGCGTGCTAAACGTCGGTATGTAAACGTCGCAATAGGATCCATGTGTAGTAGTGGGATTTCTCCCATGGGTGTCCAAAAGGATGCAATGTATGCCTTGAACCTTGCCTCCTATACCTTGGAAAGGATCCATGGTGCCTTTGGGAGAAAAATTCTAGGAGGATGCCCTTGGGTTCCTGAACCACCTCCTGAGTTGTAGAACATGCTCTTGAGTCCTATGCACACATTCTTGGGGATACAATGGAGGCATCCTACCCATTTTGTGCAAGTCTTCTCGCACGCCTCTTGTGTCTTTGTCACCAACCAAGTGTGCCCAAATAGAAGCCCCCACATTCTTGAAGATATGCATAGGATCCAAGAGGTGATTGATTTGTAGATCACCCCAATATGGAAACTCATGAAAGATAGATAGTCGTTTCATATCTGGAGGAGGATCCTCACTATTAGCTCTCCAATCTTGAATCTAGTCACTTGCCTTCCTAAGAGACCAGTGGTGGATCAAGTTGACCTTCACGTGCAGGATGATCAAGCGGAAGATATTGAGCATGACCTTCATAAACCATCTTCCTCATACGTTTGGAGTGTCATGCATTCAAATTAGGGCCACAAATAGACAAGCATGGTACCCTTGTGTTTTAAGTCCTACATATATGCATGCACAAATTGTTCATGAGACATGCATAGATCACACCACAATAAAGCATAAAGGTTCAATAAGCATGCACAAGCACGTATCTCTGCACTCCCAATATCCTGGATAGTCATGCATGGCCCACATCAAAATTCCCTTGATGAAAATGTCTGCAGCCCTTCTTGGGGCTCTAGAAATACCAAAGACATGTATGCCCCTCCATAGGGTCTGTAGGTCCTTGATCAAGGGTGCCATGTACATGTCCATATTTTTGGCCTTGTACTTCCCCAGCAGAAGTAGGGCAATTGTGAGGTGTCCCTTTGATGGCGGGACATTGTAGTTCACCAAGACTATGGGCCATACTAAACAAGATGTAGAGCATAACTCAAAAGGGTTCATGCCATCCATTGCAAGCTCGAGATACACATTGTGTGGGCCAGTGTGTAGCATGCCACATCATAAATTGTGCAATGGACTTGCATCTGAACATGTGCTGTATTCAGGGGATGATGGGAAAATGTCTCAAGACCTTCACTGGGATCTCGTCTTTGCCACAGCAAGTCCTTTCTGTAGCGCTATGCTTCAAACTCTAGGCAATTAACCAAATCGCCATACTCATGATGAAACAAAATGCAATCATTAGGGCAAGCATAGATGGTGTTATGATCCATCCCAACCATTGTCAACATCTTCTTTGATTTTTCTTTGGAATTGGGCGTGGTATTTGGGACAGGAAACATCTTCCAGAGCAACCTATTGCAATATGCATATCCAAGAAACCTTGTGAATAAGATACTAATTAATTAAAACAATTAGGAACTAGATACTAAGATCAAGGATCCAAACAGGATTTATGTTAACCTCATCAAGGCTGACACAGTTGTGTTTGACCATCCATACTTTGCTTGCAAATTCAAGATCGAGAGGCAAGCTTGTAATTTTTTCATCCTCGCACCATCATACAAGCATGTTGATGCCAAATCTTGCATCATAGTCTCATGCTCATACATCTCACCCCCATCTCCTATGGTGCCTCCAAAAATAGAATCCATCATGTCTGCCATACCCTCGTCCTCCTTTAGAGGATCATTCTCAAGATCATCTTGCTCAAACTGTGGTGGTGGCTCAGGGGGGTCACTCATCATATGTAACCCTATCACGTGAGTTCAACAGAAGGGTTTTTTTAATTTCTAAAATTTACAGAAATAAATATACATAAGGGACTATTTAAAATAGTTTTGAAAAAAAATTTCAGATTTGTATAGAAAAGGGGTACATTTTATTAATGAAATTTTTGACAGATAAGGGACTTTAAATATAGGCCTTGAACGCACGTGATATAGAGGGTTTATACATAGTGACCCCCCTGAGGGTGGTGGTGCACGTGCTCCCTCACTACTCTCCTCATCGTGTATAATGATGCAAGGTTAGTGTGTGCAACACAAACACAATATAAATATCCATGAGTCACTCAAATATCATTTGTTTACCGATGACACACTAGCATGAAGACCAATATCCTCTTCTAGTGGCACCTCTCTATACATCTGCAAGTGGTGCATGACAATATGGTGCTCATGATAAACCCCTCGCTTGCAATGCATGCAAGGACAAAAAAATGTCTCATAAAGCCACTCCAAACTCCCGGGAGGTGGCTCCCTATTCGATGAGCTGTAACTAGTCATCCTCTCCACCTAAACACATCCAAAACCCACCCCCTAGTCAAGTCAAACACCCATATCCCCCAAAAGTCCCAAACCCCGTCCAAATTTCCTAAACGCCCCTTAAACCTCGAACACCCCCTCAATGCCCCTGAACTCCCCTTAAATCCCTCCTAAATCCCCTCAAACACCCTTAAACCCCCAATACCCCCAACCCCTCTGAACCCCTCCCTAAATTCCCTCAACCCCCCCTACCCCACTCATAAACCCCATAATCCCGTCCAAATTTCCTAACCCCCCCAAACCCTAAACACCCTCGGGCCTAAACCCCCTAAATCCATTAAACCACCCACAACCTTCCAAATTCTCCCAAGCCCCCCCCCAAACACTAAATCGTAAGCCCTTAGAACTCTTGTTTCATCTGTATGGGCATCAATAAATACCAACGTCCATACGACCTTGGTATCGACACTCTGCTATATATACCAACCTCAATACCAATGCCAATACTAACATCATCGGGGGGGGGGGGGGACAAAGCCCGTGCTCTTTGTCTCGTGATGCCCTTTGCGTTTTACTGCGTTCTCCTTCCATGCTTTCACTTTCAGCTCGTGATCGCCCGCAACCCTTGCCTACTCACTTCTCCCTCCTCCCTCCCCCTCCCACCTCTCCATCTTCTCCTACATTGTCCCTCTCCACCTACAAGAATTGTTGCAGCCCCCTCTCTACCTCAAGGTAAGAATTCCTCTAAGCTACTTCTATTTCAAGTTTTTTTGGTTTCTGTCTTTCTTTCTACCATCTCTTCTAGTTTCCTTTCCCTTCTCTAAAGTTTCTCCTCTCTTTTCTGTTTCTTTCTCTCAAGGAAAAAACAATACATGAAAATAAATCATGAAAGAGAGGAGTATGAAAGCTCTACCTCTTGTTTTCGTGCTTTGTCCTTGTTTGTAGGCTTCTCTTTGTCTCCTAAATTTGTTCCTTTGAGATGTTGCTTCTCCAAATTCCTCCTTTCACTAATTAGTTTTCTTTAAATGGTATGTTTCCTCTATTTCATAGGGCAATAAACACGAAACAGAAAACTTCGAGCAGGATCCAAGGCACATACTTTCCAGGTAAGAACATGCTTCCTCTCTCTCTGTTTTTTTTTTCATGCATACATTGGATTGCAGCTAGCGCCTTAAGTGCCACCTGCAATGATGACTCACTGATGAGCGTAGGAACTCTCCTCCCTTTTCCTCTTTCTCTCCTCCCTTCTCCTCTTTCTCTTATTTTCTTTTCCTCTCTTTTCTTTCCTCTCTTTTCCTCCTCTCTTTTCCACTCTCTCTCCTCTCTTTTTCTCTCTTTTCCTCTCTTTCCCTCCTCTATTTTTTCCCCTCTTTCTCCCCTCTCTTTTCACCTCTTTCTCATTTTTAAAATCTCTTTCTCCTTTCTTTTCCTCCTCTTTCCCTCATCTTCTTTCTCTCTTTCTCTCCTCTCTTTTCCTTTCCTTTCTTTCCCTCCTCTTCTTCATCTCTTTCTCTCCATCTCTTCTTTTTCTCCTCTCTTTTCCTCTCTTTTCCTTCTCTCCTCTCTTTCCCTCCTCTTCTTTATCTCTTTATCTCCATCTCTTCTTTCTCTCCTCTCTCTTCCTCTCTTTTCCTTCTCTCCTCTCTTTTCCTTCTTTCTCCCCTCTCTTTTCCTCTTTGTTCTTTTCTGCTCTTTCTATACTCTCTTTTTACTCTCTTTCCCCCTTCTTCCTTTCCTCCTCTTTCCCTTATCCTCTTTCTCTCTTTGGGCATAATTACTTCTTTCATCTTTTGAGAAACTCTCCTCTCTTTCCCCCTTCTTTCTCCTCTCTTTCCCATCCTCTCTTATTTTCACAAATGCATTTCCCTCTCTCTCCTTTATTTTCCTCTCTTTCTCTCTTTTTTCTGCTCTTCCTCTCTTGTCTTTTCCTTTTTTTCTCCCCTCTCTTTCCCTCCTCTCCTTCTATCTCTTTCTCCCCTCTATTTTCCTCTCTTTCTCTCCTCTGTTGTCCTCTCTTTCCCTCCTTTCTTTTCAGCTCTTTCCCACATCTTCTTTCTCTCTTTCTCTCCTCTCTTTTCCTCTCTTTTCCTTCTCTCCTCTCTTTTCCCTCTTTCTCCCCTCTCTTTTCCTCTTATTTCTTTTCCACTCTTTCTCTCCTCTCTTTTTACTCTCTCCTCCCCCTCATCCTCTTTCTCTCTTTTCCTTATCCTCTTTCTCTCTTTTCCTCTCTTTCCCTCCTCTCTTTTCACCTCTTGCCCTCATCTTCTTTCTGTCTTTCTCTCCTCTCTTTTCCTTTCCTTTCAGGGATCTCTTTCTCTCCATCTCTTCTTTCTCTCCTCTCTTTCCCTCTCTTTTCCTTGTCTCCTCTCTTTTCCTTGTCTCTTTTCCCTCCTCTCTTTTCCTCTTCTCTTTTCCCTCTTTCTACCCTCTCTTTGCTCTTTGTTCTTTTCTGCTCTTTCTCTCCTGTCTTTTTACTCTCTTTCCCCCTTGTTTCTTTCTCTCCTCTTTCCCTCATCCTCTTTATCTCATTCTGTATAATTACTTTTTAGCTTTACAGAAACTCTCCTCTCTTTCTCCTCTCTTTTCCCTCCTCTCTTTTCCTCTCTTATTTTCACAAATATATTTCCCTCTCTTATATTCTTTTCTGCTCTTTCTCTCCTCTCTCTCTTCTCTCTCCTCTCTTTTCCTCTTTTTCTCTCTTGTTTTCGCTTTTTCTCTACTCTCTTTTCCTCTATTTCTCTCTTGTTTTTGCTTTTTCTCTACTCACTTTTCCTCTCTTTCTCCCCTATCTTTTCCTCTTCCATTCTCTCTTTTCCTCTTCTATCCTCTCTTTATCTCCTCTCTTTTCTTGTCTTTCTCCCCTCTCTTTTCACCTCTTTCTCTACTTTTTACTCTCTTTTCCCCTTCTTTCTTTTCCTCCTCTTTCCCTCATCCTCTTTATCTCTTTTAGTATAATTACTTCTTTCAGCTTTTCAAAAACATACTGCATAATTACTTCTTACAATCATAACAAGTATTCAAGAGAGGGGTGAAAAATATCCAAGAGAGGTATAACAAATATCCAAGAGAGGGATACAACATAATCTCTTCTTAGAGCATAACAAATATCCAAGGGAGGGGTAACTCTCATATTCTAAAAGCTTTAAATTGAGTATCCAAATTAGAGGACTCTATAATACTTTGGCATAGACTGCTCTTCTCATTGTTTGGTCTTCGATGAAGTGCTACCTTCTCCTTTGTCATCCTTCTTCTTCTTATTCTTGTCCTTCACTTATTTTTTCTTTTGCTCCTTACTCTAAGGAGCTTCCTTGGGCGTGTGGCCTTCATCTTGCATGTAGCTCTGCATACACTCAATAGAATCCTCTAAGATTTTGCAATCTGTCTTGTCTTGGTTAGAATAATCCATGTTTGTGCTATATGTGAAGGGAAACAGATAAACCCCAGGGAGTAATGCCACATCTACTTCCCATCCTTTATATCATGATAGTGATGGTACAACTCCAAGTATGCTATCATAGCTTCTTTGCTAGGAGCCATTGAGAGTAAGGAAGAAAATAATGTAAGAGAACAAGAGGAGTAGCAGAGTAGGAGAGAAGAAGGAAACGATGAGAGATAGAGGAATGACAAGAGGAGTAGCAGACTAGTAGAGGAGTAGCAAAGTGGAAGGAGGGGAATGCAGAAGTGCACATGCGAGGGTGGGGTCGAGATAGATCATCAAGGGAGGAGCATTTCTTCAGACTTGCAAGAACCAACATGAGGGATCTCAGCAAGCTTTGGAGGGATGTTCAAGCCAGAAATCAATGAGGATACCGTGAAGGATATTATGGGTTGCACCACAAGATAAAGAAACTATAGACGTGTCTGATAGACACACAAAATAGCGGGTGCATCTATAGGTGCAGATAGAATAGTGAAAATATGGGCGTGTCTATGAGTGTGTCTATTAGCACATTTAATAGTGTGGTTATTAATGCGTCTAATAGCGCATCTGCAATGTTTTTTAGATGTGTATTTAGACGCCTTTATAAACGTGCAACAAAGCATACAAAGAGTAAAATTTTGCTACAAGCTGATACATGTGCATCACTATTTTCCAAACATTGCCCATGATTACCAAGGCACATAATTTTAATAAAAATATCAATGCTTTTTGGCAAACCAACATATACAAAAATTAAGTAAGGTGAGGAGAATGAGATAATATGTAAAATAGTTTTGCCAATATCAATGATGGTCTTCAGTTCGACCTCATCCTCAATGAGATCAACCCTTGGCAAACTATCCACTTTAAAATCCAAACCAATGTTGAGATCTACAAATACATTCAGCCCACTACTACTTGTCTACTCATGTGCTCATCCAAATAAGCATCACCAATGGCAGGCTTGTCCTCATGGGTAATGGCCTGAATATCTGTATCTCCTATCTCATGATCATCCTCCTCTCTCATATCACGATCATCATCACCTCCATGGCCATGATCATCCTCGATACACTCCATATATTAGTAAATTTACTATACACCACTTTGGAATGTGGTGTAATACATATGACATGCCACCACTGTGGGGGTTAAAGGTCACTGTGCCTTTACCCCGGTTATGTACAATAATCAAACACATATATAAATGAATGAAAAAGAAGATTAGCATGGTTCTGAACCCACCAAAACTTGTGTGGCTCTCTGTCTCTATCTCTCCCTCTTCTATTCTTGCTTCCGTTGAGAGAACTCTCAACTGGTATCAAAGCCCGGGTGATCTAGCTAAGCGTGCGTGAATGCTTGAAGCTCAGTAGCTCTATGGGAGGAACGAGAAGCTATGTGGGAAGCTTTGTGGGTGACTTTACTTGCATCCGAGTGTGTAGAGACCTTGAAGGAACCTTTGAAAAAGTCACTTTGGTTTTGCAAAGTGGTTTTAAGAGCCTGTTAAGTGTTTTAAAAAAAAAAAGTCGTTTTTTGAGCTTTTCCCTGTTCCGTTCGATGACAGAGACTCCATATTCACTTGTAGAGGCAACTATTGCTTGCTTTTGGTATCCACTTCACTACAGGAGCTTGGAAACACCTTCATTCTTGAATCTAGGATCATTTCATTGGATTCCTGACTCACTATGTCAGTTTTTGCGTTTTTCTGCCCGGGTGTTGGAACTCAAGTTTGGAGCAACCATTTGCAGATCTGTCAGTTCCAGTGGACTCAGGAGATCCTAAAAGTTCTATGTTGCTCATAATTTGCACTCTGGTGGAGTTTACAAATAGCTCTATTTCCAAAAACGTTTTTTAGTCCGTGTGTTGGACCCAATGATTGAGACCACGGTTTCCAAAACCGTCTATCCCATTGCGTTTCGGACGCCCAAAAACCCCTACCTATCAGTTCTTATGCGATTTGGTGGAGGATTTTCAAAGTTATAGATCTCTATGTATTCAATTTCGTCTCTCTGTTATGCATTTTTCATTCTAAGGTTTTGAAACATTCGATTTATGCCACATGGTAGTGGATAAGTGTTGACTCCCATTTCTCACTCATCGGTTGGGATTTTGGAGTTCTGACAGAAGAGAGATATTTGTAGATTTTCTTGCTGAGTCCAATTATGCAATGGCGCCCATGTTTTGAGGCATCTCATGTTCTATTTTCAGTAGCGGTCATTACCGTAGGACCATGATTTCTTGAGCATACCTTATGCACATCACTTTGGTAGCAGTGTGCGCTCATTCGTGGTGTGTTTTGGGTTGCAGTGGATGATTTATAGGCCATTTGGATGCATTGCGGTCCTTATTGGATGTGTTGATAGGCCCAAATTGCCTTGCGGGATGCTATTTTTATGGACGCTTTGCACATGGATGCTATTTTATGTGATGCACTAATAGTGCTATGCTCTCTTGGATGAGATATTATTAATGCATATGCCAGTGGACAGTGTTTATGCTTGAGTCATTTGGCACTTATTGGCATTTTGGATTGCCATTGTAGTTGGCATTTTCTTTTGGGCCAGATTTGCTCATATGGATGCATAGTATATGCACATGAGTCAGATGCTTTGAGACATGAGTTTTGGTGATATTTCACTCTATTGTGGCATACACATTTGGGTGCACCTGGTATTTGGTGTGATTCTCTCTTATAGGCACTAGCATTTGGGATTTTGCTTTATTTGCATTATGGCATCCTCTTCCATGTCTCAAAAGGAGTTTTTCAACATTAAAAAGTTTGATGGGACAAACTTTTCTTTGTGGAAAGAACAGATAAGGGATGTGCTTATTCAAAAGAAGCAGATTAAACCCTTGGCAGGGATTGAAGCTAAGCCTGCAAATATGTCTGAGGATGATTGGAATGAGTTGGATGCATTAGCAACATCTACTATTAGACTTCATCTTGCAGAGTCAATTTATTTCATAGTAGTAAATGAGAAGACTACGAAAGATTTGTGGAAGAAATGTGTGCGACTTATGAAAAGGAAACTGCCTCTAATAAAGTTTACCTCATGAAGAGGTTGTTTGAGCTGCAGATGAAGGAAGGGGCCTCCATTGCTTCTCACTTGAATGAATTCAATATTATTTTCAGCCAGCTTCAGGCTTAGAAGATGAATTTTGGTGCGGAGACTAAGGCAATATTTCTCTTATGTTCATTGCCATCCTCATGGGATACCTTGCATACAGCTGTCAGTAACTCTGCACCTGGTGGAGTACTGAAATTTGATGATGTTGTGGGTAGCTTGTTGGCCGAGAGATTAGATGGAAGTCTATGGATGGCAACAAGCATGATGCCGCCTTAAATGTGCAAAGGGGTAGATCACAGTTCAGGGGGAAGTCCCAAGAAAGAGGGAAGTCTCGTAGCAAATCTAGGGCACAGAACATTCAGTGTTACCACTGTGGCAAGAAGGGCCATATGAAAAAGGATTGCTACAAGCTGAAAAGAGAGCAAAAGGTTAAGAAAAAGAATGCAAATTGGGGTGCAAATCAAAAGGAAGAGAGTCCAAGGGAGGACAAAGGAAAAGTGAAGATCAAGGAGATCAATGCAGTCACACATGATAGTGACAATGACGTTCTCTTCATGTCTACTTTATCTACAGAGTTGCTTACCACTTCAGATGATGCATATTCCCAAGATTGAATTTTGGATTCTGGTGCTTCATTCCATGTTACTCCCCATAGGGAATGGTTCTCCACTTATGACAGTGGAAAGATAGGTTGTGTGCATCTTGGAAATGACTATGCATGTGACATAGTGGGAGTAGGTGACATAAAGTTTTCTTTTGCAAATGGGTCTGCATTTATTTTGAAACATGTGAGACATGTGCCTAAGTTGACCAAGAGTCTTATTTCAATAGGTCAGCTAGATGATGCTGGTTTTTACACCACTTTTGGCTTTCAGAGTTGGAAAATTCATAAGGACTCTATACTTTTGGCCAGGGGTGCCAAGTGTGGGAATTTGTATCCCTTACATGTATCAAGGGTATTTGATCATGTTGTTGCAATAACCGAGCAACCAAGCACTTCTTTGTGGCATTGCAGGTTGGGGCACATGAGCCAGAATGGAATGAAACTCTTATGCCGTTTGGGTTATGTACCGCATTTGAGTTTCTCTGATTTTGAATTTTGTGAGCACTGTCTTTATGGTAAGCACACTAAATCAGCCCATAAAAGAAGGGGAAAGAAAGAGTTTGAAAAGCTTGATTTGGTGCATTCAGACGTATGTGGTCCCATGCCTACACGGTCATTAGGTGGGGCTAAATACTATGTGACATTCATTGATGATGCAACTAGGAAAGTGTGGGCTTATGCTATAGCTCGGAAGAGTGATGTGTTCCAGGTATTTCAGAAATGGCTGGCCTTGGTTGAGAATCAGTCAGGTAGAACGCTTAAATGCCTACGGATTGACAATGGTGGAGAGTATCTCTCTCATGACTTTCAGCATTTCTGTGATACACATGGGATTAAGAGGGAGCTCACATCCCCTCGTACTCCAGAGCAAAATCCAATTGCAGAAAAGATGAATCGTACCATTCAAGAAAGGTTGCAATGCATGCTTTCCAATGCAAATCTTTCTGGTGGTTTTTAGGCTGAGGCAATGAAGACTGTAGTGCATGTGATCAATAGATCACCTAGTAAGAGTTTGGATGGTGGTATTCCTAAAGAGGCATGGAGTGGCAAGAAGCCCTCTTATTCTCATTTCCGTATATTTGGGTGTGAAGCATATGCACATGTGCCAAAAGAGCTTCGAAAGAAGCTAGATCCTAAGTCTAGGAAATGCATCTTTCTGGGTTATGGTGAAAGTGGAGAAATGGGCTATCATCTCTGGGATCCAAAAGCAAAGAAGATCATATGCAGCCATGATGTAGTCTTCAATGAGAAGAAGATGCATAAGGCACCCATGAGGGATGTGGAAATGAGGAGAATCACTTTCCAGGATGTGAATCCACCTGCATATGTTGATAAACAGCAAGCTGTCCATGCACCAAATGTGCAAGAAATGGTACCACCAAGTACTCCCACAGGTATACAATCAAGGGTAGATGATGGATCATCTATTGGTGGAAATGATGAGCCAAATGTGGCTGATGTGGAGGTGGGACAGCAAGCTGAAATGCCCTTGAGAAGATCACCTAGAGTGTCTAGACCACTTGATAGGTTTGTTCTAGGGGTAGACTATGTGATGCTTACTAATTGCGAGGAGCCTTCTTGCTACAGAGAGGCTATGATAAGCGAGGATCAACGCAAGTGGGAGTATGCTATGCAATCAGAGATGAGTTCACTTATGAAGAATAAGACTCGGGACTTGGTTTCTTTGCCACATGGAAAGAAAGCATTGCCAATGTGCTTACCCGTTTGGTTGCTAAAGGGTTCAAGCAAGAGAAAAGTGTGAACTTTGATGAGATATGCTCTCTGGTTGTGAAGATGACCACACTTAGATGCATGCTTGGACTAGTGGCATCAGAGGATATGGAGCTTATGCAGATGGATGTCAAGACAGCTTTCTTGCATGGGGATTTGCATGAGGAAATTTACGTGTTGCAGCCATAAGGCTTTGAAGAAAAGGGCAAAGAGCATTTAGTTTGCAAGCTGAAGAAGAGTCTCTATGGTCTTAAGCAAGTGCCTAGAGAATGGTATCAGAAGTTTGATGCTTTCATTCAGTGCCAGGGTTTTAGAAGGAGTGAAATTGATCACTGCCTCTACACTAAAAGGGCTAAGGATAATAGCCTCATAATCTTGGCACTGTATGTGGATGATATGCTATTGGCTAGCAAGAATACTTATGAGCTAGATGCATTAAAGGCCAAGTTGCATGAGGCCTTTGATATGAAGGATTTGGGACTTGCAGGTCATATTCTTGGTATGCGCATTACATGTGATCGGAGTAGGAAACTCATTTGGATTTCACAAAACTGCCATCTGGATTGTACTTCACTTTGTATACCCATTTGTTGGCTATGGCCTTCTTTCCTGGTGGAAGGTCGCATAATTCCCAAGTGTTATTTTTATACAAAGCATCCATTTCTTCATTCATAGCAGTTTGCCATTCTGGCTTATCTACTGCGTCTTCGAAGTACACTGGCTCTTCTGTAGCCATGATGGTAGTCATAAGAGCATAGTTGGTGGTTTCCACTTGAATTGCTTTGCCTTTCTGAGCATATGTCAATCTGGCTGGTGGTCTGCTTTCCCTAGTAGACCGTCTAAGCTGCTATGGCACTGCTTGGGGTGTTGCTAGAAATTCTTGCTCTTCTTCATCAACCTGTTCTGTAGGTGACTGTGAAGTTGATGCTTCTATCTCCGGTGTAGGTGAGGTTTTCCATTCTGAATCCTCATCAAAGATTACATCTTTGGAGATAATGACTTTGCGGTTGATGGGATCATACAATTTGTATGCTTTGCTTTCTTCACTGTAGCCAACCATGATGCATTTGCGTGACTTCGCATCCGATTTCCTGCGATGATCATCATGTATGTGGGCATATACTATGCAACCAAATATGCGAAGATGCCCAATGCGTGGCTTGTGTCCAGTGAATGCTTCATAAGGAGTCATACCTTGTATCGGTTCGGTAGGAAGCCGATTAAGCAAGTAGTTAGCTGTAGCTATTGCTTCTGCCCAATATTGATTCGGAAGATGCTTTTCACTAAGCATTGCTCTAGCACTGTCTGCTAAAGTCCCATTCTTCCTTTCAGCTATTGCATTTTGCTGAGGAGTATGTTAGCCCTCTCTACTCTGAAGACTAACTCGAAACGCACTACTGCGACAGATTTACATGCGTAATCGTACTTCAGAACTGCGTATGAAAATTCATAGAGTAGAACAGTGATCGACAGAATCATTCATGATAAAACAATAAGGTAGATGCAATAGAATCTCTGTATTACATTTCTCCGAGCAGTACAACACCGTACTCTCTGATACATAGCACTGATCCTTGCTCCGATCCTCATCAATGAGCCCCAATGAGCCCCAATGAGCCCCCTGAATGATCGCTCTCTTCTCTCTTATCTAACCGGCACACATAACTCCTTCACGGTTGCCGTGACGGTTGCCGTGCCTATTCAGTTCTCCGCCTAGTCCTAGAACTTCCGTCTTTTCATATCTCACTATAAACTAGATACAACGTATTAATGATAATAATCTAAGGACTAATGATCTAAGGACTCCCCCCCTAGTTCCTCTTTGCTGTTGCTGCTTTTTGCCCTTAACACTTGGCACTCCCGGTGAATCGGATTCCGGATCCGCATCCGAACCCACCGGTTCTCCGCTACGGTTCATCCTCGACGTCGCCACCGTCATCGTCCGCCGCCGCCGCTGCCGCCGCCGGAACTGCTGGAGCCGCCGGCGCCGGTACTTGTACTGCCGGAGCCGCTTGCGCCGGTCGAAGTAAAGGTAGCTGCTGCGGGTTGAGAGCATGGGCATCCACAAAAATTTGGAGCTGTCCATAGAAAGGTGGTGCCGCCGCCCCCACCTGCTGAGCTACTGCCGCCATCCGATGAATATAGCGGCATGCTGTCCGCAGGTCGACCAACATAGCTGCTCTCTCAACATGACTCGTTCTCCGCAGCTGTTGTAGCTCCTCTTCATGCAGTCGGGTCTTCTCAGATAGAGCAAGTTCGAGATCGGTTACCCGCATAGTGCGATTTGCTTTCTTCGCCACACCATCCAGTCGTTTCATTACCCGCCCCAATTCCGTGGTTTGGGCACCTGTTGATTGTTCTGCCGTAGTAGCTCTGATCTTCAGCAGATCTGCCATGAGGCTCTTCACCTCAACTTCATGTTGATGGTGCTCTTCTTTCCGGGCGAGCTTGAGTGCCAACAGCTGAGATCTGGCATCGTCACACTGCTGTTGCACCACCGCGACGTGTTCTTTCAGCTGCAAAAAGTGCCTTGCGTCAAAGGATTCCCCGTCCGCTGGCTCCGGAAAAGCTGCCACAAAAGCGGCTGCTGCGTCCGCTTGGGGTCGTGGCTTCATTGCGGGAACCTGTGCGATCTCGGGTCTTTTTCCTCTGGCCTTCGCTCTTCGGAGGGCTTCTTCCAGTTCGGCGATCCGTTTGACATAGCCTTCGGAAGAATCCACCGGTCTCGCCGCTATCTGCTTCCCGAGAGTATTTGCCGATGTAGAACTTCCAGCCTCCAATTGTGCTGCAGTTTCCGTCACCGGTACTGGTGGGAAAAATGCTGTTCCTGCGCCCCCTCCCGCCGGATCATCCTCATCCCTCCGGGCCAACCGTCGATCGAGAGGCCTGCAAGCCCGCTCCAGCTCTACTCGCAATTGACGTTGATGATCAAGAAAAATACCCTGCATCTCTGCAACGAAGGCTTCCGATAAATCCAACAAAAGTGCCTCGTCCAGCATGCGTGTAGAGCTAGAGGGTTGCCGGTACCCCATCACTTCCGCTTCCAACAACTGCACCCTGGCGGTCGCAGTTGTAGCCTTCTCCGTCAATTGTTCCGTCAGCCGCAGGTGTTCTTGAGTTTGGGCGACAATCGCCGTCCTTGCTTCCTCCATATCCTGCTGTCGCCGTGCATCCATCTGTTGGAATTGTAACAACTGCTCCTGCAGCTGTTGATTGCGTTCGAGCAGCCTGGCATTTTCCTGGCGCAACCTCGCCTCATTCTCCTCCAGCTGCCCCTTCTGAAAACATTGGAGCAAGCGCTCCGCCAACCGTCGTGCCGTGACCAGATCATATGTCTCCACCGGCAGAGATAGCTGCAGCTCACCACTCCCCCTTGGGACTACACGGGTTTCCTCCTGACATGCCTGTCTCCCCGAACTGTCCTCCCGAGTGTGGACTGAGCTTTCCCCTTGCAAGGCCTCAGCGTCCGGGCGGGTTTTCTTCAACATTGCTCCTTCCGGCACAAGAGCCAACTTTCTTTTCAATAAACTGGCCATGCGGCTCGATGTTGCTGAGACCGCGGGCCTACTCCTCTGGCTGCCCTGTGGAACTTCTGCCGGAACCACCACCGCAGGTACTACCGCCGTAACCTCCACCGCAGGTACTACCGGAGTCACCTGGTTCCTTGGCATCAGAGCTCCCTCCGTTGTTGATCTTGCTGGTTCCACCTCCTTGGACTCCTTGTCCGAAGCATCGTCTGTGGACTCCTCCACCTCCACATACGACCCTGGGACTACCGGTTCCGCATCTGGTCCGAACAAAAGAAATAAGACTTGCCCCATCCGGGATGTTGCCGTTGGCTTCAAGAGCTTCTTGGCCACCTCCAGAATTCTGTCCGCCATCAGCTTCGCCCAGGGAACCGGTTTCCCTTGCTCCGCCCTCTGGAAATAGGTAAACTGGGTCTGTCCCAGTAGCTCTGCTTTCACCTTCTGCCAGAGTGCCTCCGCAATAAACTTGTAGCATGTCTTCTTCGAAGCATCCAGCTTCTTCATGTTGTACTCCCCCTTGCAACCTGCGCCGAGAGCTGCCTCCATGGCACTGCTGGTAAGCTTCGTGACTTTGCATGGACCATCCACCGGCAAGTGCAACCGGGCCGCTACCAGCTCCTTGCACAAGGTGAAAGTCTTTCCATACACCACGACCTTGCGCCCGCGTGCAAGCTGCGCCAAGATATCTTGCGCCAATGGATGAACTGGTGTCGTAGCCCATGGCAAACCCGCGAACTCCACCAGACGAGTTCGTGTCAGCCAAGACTGCACAGCCTCATCCCCAACAGGTAACGGATTGATCAGATGGAAGACCACCATAGCGGCGAGAAGCTGGGATGCGAGGGAGAAGAGTTCTGGAAAACAAAGAGTTGGAAATAAGCCCCCTTTTGCTTCCAAATTGCCTTTTGGATGCCCTGGTGAACTCCTTGTTTGCATGCAACGATCAAGTGTCCCATCATCTTGATAAAAGCCGCACTTCGAAGATTCAGTAGATTGCATGGCGGCGTCCTCGCTCCGCAACACGAAGCTTTGCTCCCACCGTTTCTCGGAATAAAGTGAGTGATACCACACGTGCGTACTAATAGCCCCCATCATCGGTTTCTCCACCGAAATGGCTATAAATGCAGTTGAAATGATCATCACAGGTGGTATCTCCGGAAATGGGTAAGGTGGCATGGGCCCTGTATATGGTCGGAGACAAAATCCATTTACCGGCTTCTGCAACAGCTCCCCCTGTAGTGTTCCTAATCGGAACGTGCCGTCACCATAACGCTCCACCACCCAATACGGACCTCCCCACCGTAACTTCAGCTTACCCGGATGCGGACCCATCCGAGTGTTAAACAATATCACGGCATCTCTCCGTTTGAAGGTCTTCTTCTTTGAATGACGGTCCACCCAGACCTTCCGTCTGTCCTGGACTACCTGTGCAAGATACGCACTGTTGAACCGCTCCTCACCCAGCCGATCCAGCTGTTCAATCCTCCGGTCTACGGACTCGTCCCAGCCCAATTTCTCTGCCGCTGCAATCCGCAGACTCGGTACTAGGAATTCCATGGGGACCACTGCTTCAACTCCGTAAACCAACTTGAATGGCGTGAACCCCGTCGCAACCTTATAGGAAGTCCGGAACACCCATAATGCGGAGTAAAGTTTTTCATCCCAATCTGTCCGATTTTCATTGACCAGCTTTTTCAGAATGACTAGCAACACCTTATTCGAGGACTCCGCCTGTCCGTTTGCCTGAGGGTAATACACTGTGGACTTCTTATGAATGATTAGGTGCCGGGTAACCAGTTCCCGTAACACCGCATTAAGGAAATGCCCACCTTGATCCGTGACGAGCTCAACCGGACATCCGTACCGTGTCATAATGGCTTCATAAAGGAATCTGGCCACAGCCTTTGCCGAATTATCCTTCAGTGCTCTGGCCTCCACCCATTTGGTACAGTAATCCGTCGCCAACAGGATATACCGGTTACCTGTCCTCCTCGCCGGCGGCGAAAACGGACCTACAAAGTCCAGCCCCCACTTCATGAACGGTTCGAGGGCCAGTATGGGATTATGCGGCATCCGGTCCCGACCTGATGGCTGGCCCAACCTCTGGCACACATCGCATCTTTTGACGAACCTATGCGCATCCCCCATTAATGTTGGCCACCACAGACCTCCTTGGAGTACCTTCCGTCCGGTTACTTCTCCTGCGAAGTGTCCACCGCTGATTCCTTGGTGAGCCTCTTCCAGGATGACCTCCTGCTCATGTGGGTACACACACCGTCGCAACACACCATCTAGCCCCTGCTTATACAATTGGTCAGCAATGATCCGGAAGTCTCTGCTCTTGAGCGCGAGCCGTTTCCGCTGGTCTCGCGACATTCCGTCGCGCATCTGGCCCGTGTCGACAAAGTGAAACATGTCGTCGTACCACGTCTTTGGAGCTGCCGGTACCACCGCCTCCAGTTCGAACAGCTGGGCATCTGGAAAATCGTCTTCCACACCCATCGGGTCTTCGCCAGATTCCAACCGGGAAAGGTAATCCGCTACGGCATGTGTACTTCCTGGTCGATGGACCACCGTGAAGTCGAACTCCTGTAAAAGCAGCATCCACCGGGCCAACTTTCCAGTGAGCTCGGGCTTGTGTACCAAATACAACAAGGCGGAATGATCCACATGAAACGTGAACCGATTCCCCAACAGGTAGTGACGAAACTTTGTTACGGAATAAATCATCCCCAATGCTTCCCGCTCCGTCGTAGAGTAATTCCGTTCGGCTTTTGACAACCTGCGACTTGCATAATACACCGGTCGGAACCACTTGCTTGTCGCTTCCTGCATGAGGACACTACCAATAGCCACGTCCGAGGCATCCACGAAGACATGAAACATCTTCGTCCAATCGGGCGGCTGAACCACCGGTGCTGTCGCCAACATCAGTTTGAGCTGTCGAAAAGCTAAGTCACAAGCAGGAGACCAGACTACCGGTACTTTGTTGAGTTGGTCATACAGTGGTGTCGCCACATCCGCCAGATACCGCAGCATTCGGCTGTGCCATTTAACCTGCCCTAGGAATCTCCCGAGCTGCTTACCGTTGCCAGGAACCTTTGCCTGCCGAATCGCTTCGACCTTCGCCGGATCTACCGCAATGCCTTCCGCCGAGACAATGCAACCCAGCAGCATACCGCTGCCCACGGCGAATGCACATTTCATAGGGTTCAGACACAACCGTGCCTCCCTACAACGGGTTAAGCATTTCTTCAGATGCTCAAGGTGCTGCTCGCGACTCCCAAAAACACTGAAATCGTCCAGAAATACCTGCATAAAGATTAGTAAATAATCATGAAATATTTCTTGGACCATGCGTTGAAATGTTGCCGGAGCATTCTTTAGCCCAAATGCCATCACCAGGAAAACAAATGCTCCCCACTCCGTGATGAAGGCTGTTTTCTCTCGATCTTCTGGTGCCATCTGCACCTGGTTATACCCACTGAAGCCATCCAGAACAGAATACATCTCGTGACCTGCCACTGTATCCAGCATAGTATCATTAAACGGCAAGGGAAACGGATCCGTGATTGTCGCCGCGTTAAGCTTTCTGTAGTCAACACAGACCCGCAACTTCAAATTCTTTTTCGGAACAATCACTATTGGCGAAAGCCACGTTGCACGGTCAACCGGATAGATAAACCCGACCTTTAGCAACCTGTCCAGCTCCTCCTTCACCCTCTGGGCATAGTTCGGGTTCATTCTATACCGTTGTTGCCGAACCGGTATCGCATCCTTCTGCAGAGATTGATCCTGTGCTGATAGAATTTGGGATCGATGCCGAGCAAATCTGTGTAGTCCCAGGCGAACACGTCTTTGAAGGATTTCAGCAATGTCTCCAATTTTCCCCGAAATCCTTTATCGAGCTTCGCACTGACACGGACGTTCTTTGGCTCCTCCTCCGTCCCGAGGTTAAGATCCAGCAGCTCGTCTTCTTTGACCCTCCGCGAGCGACGGAGTTCCTGCTCGAAAACTCTTTCCGCCTCCGCCACTCCCGCTTCGTCCGGCATGTCTCCTGTGCCTTCCGGTAGACTCCCTTCGACTGGTTCTTTCGTGGAACTGGATGACTCCTGCGTAGCCGAGGGAATCTGATGCTGATATTGCTTTAAAACGGCAACCACATCGACCTCGAACAAGCTTACCAGCTCCGTATTCCTACTGAAGTAGTCATCCTCCTCTTCGACCCCCATTCCGTCCATCATATGGATACCTTCCGCCATCGTCGGTCGGAATGGTGTCCTCAGCCCTTGTTTGGTATGTACCGAGAGCTTCAGCTTCTTTTTTCCTTTCCGAATGGTGATGCGGTCTGATTGCCAGTCTTGTTTCACACGGGCCTGCCGCAACCACGGTCTTCCGAGCAATAACGGGTATGACCCGCTAATATCCTCCATCCGGAGAATCACCGCAGCGATTTCGAACTTCACGCCGCAAACCTCCATTTTCAATCCACGGAGCAATCCTAACGGCTGCACTCTCCGTTGGTCTGCCATCCGAACGGCGAAGGGTGCTGATTCCCATTTTGTGATACCCAATGGCACCGGCATTTGTTCGGACAGGATGTTGACCCCAGACCCTCCGTCCAGCAACACCCCTCCCACACGGCTGTTCTCCAGTGTTACGGAAATTACCGGGACCGCTTCGTCAAAAACAGGAGGCTGTACTTTCGCTTCAGGCTTTGCAGATCCGTCTGACGACACTTCCATTGTTACCGCTTCCATCTCCGACTCCATCGCCCTGACTGGTTCCGTCAATTGTTTGATGAGAGAACTCCGGAAATTGGGTACCAATGCTAACAATTGCTCCATTGTCATGTGTATTTGCTGTTTCCGCAAATCCTGCCATAAATCATATGGTTCAACACCCTCCTCGCCGGTCATCAGGCTGTCCTTCTGACTGGTAGGTAGACAAGTCGCTTCTGGCTGCTCTCCTTGCAGGCGCCTTGCCACCTTCGCACCATTCTCCGTCACCGAGACTGCCTTTTCCGCGCTCGGCCTAGGTAACACCGTTGGGGTTTTCTGGACCCATTCACCGACCGTCGACCGCACCTTTTGTTGTGCCTGCCAGTCCAACGCCGTAGGTCTCCCCTTCTCTTGCGGAGCCTTGTATTCCCGCACCTTTTCTTGGGATCGTGTGACCACGAGCACATCTCCGCTCGCACTTCCTCCCACTTTGCCTTCAACAGGGACACCCGCCGGTACTTCCGGTACTTCTTCGGACTTCGGACTAGGCTCCTTGCTATCCTGTTGCTGACTGGCATCATCGCATTCAATAATCAGAACCGCATTCACTGCTGGTGCGGACTTGCCTTCTCCGGATCCCCGGGTTGCTTCCCTTTCCGCCTTGTGGCGCTTGAATAATTCGCAATCTACCTTTCGATGTCCGGGTTGATTGCAATAAAAACATAGGAACGTCCGTTCCCCTGCTGGTTCATCTGCACCTGTTCCAGCCGTTCTCGGCCGCCAAGGTCTTTTCGCCGGTGCGGCTGGTACCGCGGCTGGTGCTGCGGCTGGTGCCGCAACTACCGCCGCCACCGCTGGTGTCGGGGCTATTCGTGCGTTATAGCGGCAGATCTCCGTGGTATGCGTCGCTGTTTGGCAAATCGCACACCACCGCTCATTCAAACCGCATTCCTCTGCTAAGTGTCCTGCATTCCGGCACCGATTACACCAAGTATCCTTGCGAACTTTTGAAGAGGACCCTATTCCACTATCCCGGCTTTTGGCTCCGGCAGCAGATCCTTCCGGAAATGACTTCCCTGCCGCTTTTCCAGCCTTCCGCCTCATGGAACGTTTGTCCTCCTCCTCATCCGACTGATCCGACTCCTCCTCATTATCGGTATCGGAGTCTCCCTCAGCCTCCTCATACTTCACTTTTCCTTTCCTTCCCTTGGAAGTAAACAGAACTTGTTCCGCCCTCACCGCTGCTTGAACGACTTCTTCCAATGAAAGAGCTTCCAGATCCAACGATGCCAGGGACCTTTTCAATCCTTTATTCAGCCCCTCCATGAAGTAAGCATTTTGGATGGGGACTGCCGGGGTAGTTGCTGCATCGAGGCGGCGGATCAACGACCGAAACCTGGCCGCATACGCCTCCACTTCTTGGTTCTTCTGTTCCAGTTTCCCCAGTTTGGCCAGGACATGAACACGGGTCTTGTCCTCCCGAAACCGGAGCAAAAAAGCATCCCGCAGTAGATCAAACGTGGCGAAATGGGTAGCTCCATATTGCACGATCCATACTGCCGCCTGCTTCTGCAGCCTGCTTCTGCAGTGTCGGGATGAAAGTCGCCATCTTCATAAGATCTGTCGCCTGCACTGGTGGAGCCGTATTCACCATCCATGCCATCTCAAATGACAGTATATGTGCATCCGCATCCTCCTTATCCCGTCCCGAAAACTTGGGGTACTTCACCGTCATCCCGGGTACCAGTGGTGGAATAGCCGCGCTACTTACCGCCGGAACTCCACCCCCGCCTCCGCCTCCACCTCCCCTACCAGGATCTGGTGACGGACCTGGGGCTCCGCTTCCTGCAGGCACACCACCCCCCCGTCTCCTGGGACTCGGTGGTGGGGAATTCCGCAACGGTGACGCTTCGTCTTCCGGAGGAGTACTTGTTAAATCGAACGGGCTACTGCGTCCGGAGGATTCGCCTTCCTCCTGAACACCGGAAACGACTGGACCTTCCTCTCCTGGGATCAGCGGAGGTGTGTCAGAGCGGCTACTACTCTCACTATCCGTGAACAAGCCGAAGAGAAGATCACGTTGAGCAACATATCTGTCATGCCGTTCCTCGCGGGTTGTACGTGCCGATACTGGAGTTGCAGGCTCCCGAGGCCGTGCCGGAGAGCGCGATGTTCCCCCTGGCTCACTCCCAGCGTCATTCATGCGCTAGTCCACGCACCGAGGAATCAGAGTATTACAGATGGGGAGCATCCAACCTCTCCGGGGTATCCACCGCGACGAACATGGAAATCTTCCGTGGTCGCCAAAGTGTTAGCCCTCTCTACTCTGAAGACTAACTCGAAACGCACTACTGCGACAGATTTACATGCGTAATCGTACTTCAGAACTGCGTATGAAAATTCATAGAGTAGAACAGTGATCGACAGAATCATTCATGATAAAACAATAAGGTAGATGCAATAGAATCTCTGTATTACATTTCTCCGAGCAGTACAACACCGTACTCTCTGATACATAGCACTGATCCTTGCTCCGATCCTCATCAATGAGCCCCAATGAGCCCCAATGAGCCCCCTGAATGATCGCTCTCTTCTCTCTTATCTAACCGGCACACATAACTCCTTCACGGTTGCCGTGACGGTTGCCGTGCCTATTCAGTTCTCCGCCTAGTCCTAGAACTTCCGTCTTTTCATATCTCACTATAAACTAGATACAACGTATTAATGATAATAATCTAAGGACTAATGATCTAAGGACTCCCCCCCTAGTTCCTCTTTGCTGTTGCTACTTTTTGCCCTTAACAGAGTATCTGCACATGTGAATTGTCTTCGAATGCCGTGATTTTTGCAAAAGTTCATGAATGCTGAAGACATGTATTCACCTCCTCTGTCTGATCTCATGACTTTGATCTTTCTGCCTGTTTGGTTTTCTACCATGGCTTTGAATTCTTGAAATCTGGCAAACACTTTAGATTTCTCTTTTAAAAAGTAGACCCAACAATATCTGCTGTAGTCGTCGATGAAGCTCAAGTAATAAAGTGAACCATTGATGTTGCGGGTCTGGGCATAACCCCATACATCTGTATGAATCAAATCAAGAATACCTCGTGCACGAGAGGTACTTCTGACAAAGTTGGTTCGCTTTTGTTTGCCGAAGCAGCATGCTTCACAAACCTTTCCAAGAAATTGTAGCTTCGTAATCCCAATTGCCATATTTTGATTCCTGAGATCTAACAAGTACTTGAAGTTGACATGACCATATCTCTTGTGCCATTTTGCAGATAGTGGCATCTGTTGCATTTGAGCTGACATGGCATGCTTATCTGGTACTGTAGCTAGCATCCTGTATAAGCATCCTTTCTTGACACCTTTTGCTACTAGCTGACCTCTTTTGGATTTGTCTCTGATAGTGCATTCATCACCATCGAAGATGACTTTGTAGTTGTGTTCCGTCATTTGACCTACTGACAAAAGGTTCTTGCTGAGCTTCGGAACATAGAGCACATCTTTGACTAATCCTTTTGTACCAGTGAAATTGTTCATAGGGATAACACCTGTCCCTTGAACCGGATTTGGTATATTGTCTGCTGCTGTGTAGATGACATTCTTTTGACCTTCTAATGGCTTCATTTCTGTGAACCATTCCTGATGATTTGTCATATGAGATGATGCACCGCTGTCGATGTACCAAGGATCCTATTCCACTTGGTCGACTTGATAGCTGAAATCCTCTTTGGGATTGAAATCAGTGTCTAGGTGCATTGTATCAGTCTGATGCAATTCCTCACTTGCAAGAAACATATTTCCATGTTCATTTGCAAAATGACTGTGACTAGAATGTCCACCATGATGATCTTCTCTTCCTCAGGAATTCCCTCGATTACTGTTCGATTGACCGCCTTGGTCATACTGCTTCTTGCGGCAATCTCTTTCATAGTGTCCAAACTTGTGACAATAGTTGCATTGAATGTTTGACACATTGGTGGATGCATTCCCTCGTCCTTGGAATCTTCCTCGGTTGGAATGATTTCCTCTTTGCTGATTTTGATGTTGCTAAGGATGCTGCTGATGCTGATGCTGATTCTGACTTTGATTTTGTTGATGATGATGACCACTTTTTTGATATGATCTACCTCTGTTTCTGCCTTTGCCTCTGCTTCTGTCTGAAGCTGTGAATGCCTGATCATTAGAATGACCTTTACGTGCTTGAATGGCCTGAGTCCTGAGTTCTTCACCAAGTAGAACTGACTGGAGTTCTTCCAGTGTTGGAATTTGCCGTTGTGGATGGCAATACTCTGGACTAGATTCTCATATCCTTCTCCTAGTCCATTCAGGATTACTTGAACCATTTCTGTGGGATTCATAGTCTCTCCTGCTGCTGCAAGTTGATTGTTGTAGTCTTTGATGCGGAGTACATAAGCATGACCGGTTTCACTGCTGTTGCGGAAACTCTGGTTGATCTGGTTTCTCAGGGTGAGAATCCTGGATGTGTTCTTGGACTCGTAGAGAGCTGCGAACATATCCCATGCTTCTTTTGATGTCTTAACTGTGTTGAGCTGTCCTAGCATGACATCTTGCACATTCTGCTTGATCAGGTGATAGGCATACTTGTCTTTCTTATCCCATTCTGCTTGAGCTCGGGCAATGGCAGGATCTGCTACTGGTGTGGAAACTGTTTGTGTAGATGTAGATCCCGATGTAGATCCCGTTGCTAGTGCTGTGACAACAGATGGAGTAGAGCTACTGGTGGCTGGATCGGCCAATGGTCTAGGTATGGATCCATCGACATACTCCCATTTGTCCTGAAGCACAAGAATGGTCTCCATTTGGTATTTCCATGTACCGTAATTGGAGTTGTCTAACTTAGCAGATGCCTCCAGATTGAGGTTGCTAGTCGACATGATGCAAACAATGTACTCAAAAAGTGTCCTGAAAAACTCTGTATGAATCAACTGCAAATACACTGAAGATGCCAAGTGAAATCTCTGTACCGTCGGTGAAGATAGAACTGCAGTAAATAAGATCTGACCTGTGTTACAAGGCTTGTGGGAATGATGCCGGGAATAGCCAAGAGGCTTTACAAGGCTGGAAAATGATGTGCACGATGCTGTGAGATAGCCAAATAGGCTTTACAATGGTGGCATGTGTGTGTGAAATCAAGTGCTATCTGCCCACTGAATCAATTTACAATGCCTCTGAACTCTGAAGTCTGCTCACTGAACTGATGAACGTAAGGTTTTGGGTAATGTAATGATGTGAAATCGGATGTGAGCATATGGACTGACTCCGAGTAGGTACTAGTCGGGAATTTCGGGCATGGCTTAGATTGGCAACTTGGGGAATTCAAAGCGTCCCCTCTATGGCGATCTAGTCTACTCTGATCTAGATCTAAACCAACTGCCGATCGATGAAAGAGCAGCAAATAATTCCTTTTCCTTTGTTCTTTTTAAGTGTTGGGTCAGATGCGTCGATGTAGAGGCAAATGTGCATGAAGGAAGTGGTTTTGTCAGCGAGGCTTAAATGTGAGTGTAACTTGCGCTGAAATGTGCACGTGATGTAACGAGCGCGTAGAGCACAAAAAATTGAGCGACTTTCCTTTTTGGAGCACCCTCAAATTCTTCCTGGATCAAGAGATATGACTTGATCTAGGTGGAGGGGCAAAAGGAGTGCAAATGGTGCTCAATGATGATGTGTCACTGTGAGTCACATGCAGTGATGATGTGGCACTGTGCTTAGCAAGAGGTGTGCAAGTGAAGCTCTGTGCTGAGGTGGCAGGAGTGTGCACATGCAGTTTGTGCACAGTGTGCCTGGCAAGGGACTGTGCCTGCAGGGGTCAGTGCTGATTGGACTGCTGAGGTGGCAGTGCTGAGGTGGCACAAATGATGTCAGCAGGGTGATGTGGTACTGATGACGTGGCACTGATGACATGGCACTGATGATGTGGCCTGATGACGTGGCCTGATGACGTGGCAATGATGATGTGGCAGTGCTGACGTGGCACTGTGGATAAGGGTGCCACGTTGCTGATCCTTGACCACACCTGTGTGTGTGATGACCCTGGGTGGATAAGGTTGGTGATAAGGCCACGTGTCTCAAGGAGGGAGACCGGAATCTTATGAAGATTTTGATGGAATCTATGAAGATTTTGTCTCCTTCGTTGGAGCTGTGTTGGTGGACTTGTCGAAGGTGCAATCGTTGGTCATTTGATGCATGCGAGAGTCGTTTGAAGACATAGGTCGTTGAGGTCCACCGCGCTACTTTGATGTTGTAGCGTTACTTTGATGGAGGTGACTGCCTATTGCGCTAGAGCTCGCGGAGGCACTGGAGTCTGTGGAGTAGCTCGTTGAGCCAGTGGTCATCAGCCGCGTTGAAGCACCTAAGCACTGGAGCATGGTTGGATCCTGTAGTATGTCGATGGAGTAGATGCGTCGCCTCATGCTTGGAAGGCTATGGGAGCGGCTGGTGGTTGTGGAGGCTGGAGCGCGTCGCTGTCCGTTGGCTTGCTAGAGGCCGTTGGAGCCCGGAGCCACGCCTTGTAGTACTATCAACCCGGATGCTGCAAACGAAGATCGCTTCTTCGGCATACTCTGGAAAGCTGTATCACAGAACCTGGAGTCAATGATGGAAATGTCATGCCAGATCCCAGTGCTGGATCAGCCGACGAGACAGATGTTGGTAGCACCCGTGAATGCCGAGCTTGAGGGTGACGATTACACATGCTATGACAGAACGGATCTCAACTATCAGCACGTGATCAGCATGGATCCCAGCAACCCCCTACTTCTCGCCAACTACACCCAATTCCTGTATCTCGTGCGGCGAGACCACAACAGGGCGGAAGAGTTGTTTCGGAGGGCTATGAGAGCGGATCCAGTGGATGGAGAGGTGATGGGTCGATTCGCCAGCTTTCTGTGGGTGGCCAAGGGTGATTTAGCAGAAGCAGACAGAGCGTATAGCGCAGCTGTAGCTGCGGATCCTTAGAAGGCTTCTACTGGCTTGTCGACCGTGGAGCTCCCTTTGGTTTGAGATTGTCGGTTGGACGTGCCGGGAGCCGAGAGCCCTGAGAGGAGCTTGATGGAACAAAGGGATTCATGGCTATTGTGTGGAGGAGGCCATTGTTGAAGGAGCTGCCTTAGTTGTAGAGGATTGTAGGAGGCAGCTAGGATATCACAGACTCTCTCACAATGATATCAAATGGACAGATATCTATAACAAACATCTCTCTCTCTCTCGGATTAAGAGAAAACAATTCTCAAGAGTGAAACTCTCACAATCAATGAAGAATCTCTCTCTCTCTCTCAACTCAAGAAACACTCAAAGGAGATGAACGGAAATTCCTCTCACAGAATGGATGAAGATCTCTCACCGGAAGTGGACTCTCACGGAGAACACTCAAGAGAACTCTCAATCTCACAATCTCTCTCACACTCTCAAGAATCACAATGTCTCAACGGAAGACAAGGAAGCTCTGATACCATGACAAAATATGAAGAGGGGAGAGAAGAAGAGTGGAGATGAGGAGAGAGGGCACAGCTAGAGAGCACACCACAAATGACTAACTGTACACTAGAACTAGTTGAAAAAATAGAATATATACAAACCCTTTTAGGGTTAGGGTTAGGGGATCTAACCCTTTCCTTTATAGCACTCTATAAGGTTAGTGCTATGCACATATGATCACGTGATGGTGCTATGCACACATGATCACATGATGTTGAGCGTGAACTCTCAACAGGATATGTGTTCTCTTTTGGGAGTGCTGTAGTCACTTGGAGCAGCAAGAAATAGCCTACAGTTGCCTTGTTGAGCATAGAGGCTGAGTACAGGGGTATAGCAATGGCTGCATGTGAGGTAGGCTCTTCGTTGCATAAGCTACTTTATGATATGCATCAGTCTACAGATGGGCCAGTTGTCATTTATTGTGACAACATGAGTAGTATACACTTGGCAAATAACCCAGTCTATCATGCTAGAACAAAGCACAATATTGAGGTGCATTATCACTATGTGTGGGAGAAGGTTTTACTAGGTCTTATTGATCTAGTTTATGTCAGTACAGAGGATCAGGTAGCTGACATATTCACGAAGGCATTGGGCACCGAGAAGCTATGCAAGTTCAGAGACCTGCTTGGTTTGCAGGAATTGGGATTGGGCTCGAGGGAGAGTGTTGAGATATTGAGTTCCACTCACTACAAGGCATAGGCCATTTTCCGACGGAAATACCGACGCTTTTTACATTAAATTTTTTTTTTTTCACGGGCGCAAAGGTCGCTATAAAAGTCGTTAAAATCGTCGAAAAAGGAGCGTCGCTATAAACCGTCGCTATATAGCGACGCTGTTAATCGTCGCTATATAGCGACGATGCAAACATCGCTATATAGCGACGATGCAAACGTCGCTATATAGCGACTCTGTTAATGGTCGCTATATAGCGACGATTAACAGAAGTTAAAAAAAAGGGTTAGTGGGGCTAAACAGGGCTTCCTTTTGGCCCTGTTTAGCCCCACTAACCCTTTTTTTTTTTTTGTAATTACAAAAGAAAGTTTTTTATAACAAAATTTCCCTTGCTTGCAGGGTGATACAAAATTGTTCTTGTGAACGATGAGGAAGAAATGCATATACATATACAACTGTGTTTGAAACAAAATTACCCTGTGAAAGGGCGATACAAAATCGCTCTAACGAGCGGATATACAAAATGCTACTACCACTACTAATCCAAATCCGAATCCGAATCGTCTTGTTGGGCTGTTCCCTGGTCCTCCGCACCTGCATCTTCTCCCTCGTCCCCGACACCTGCGTCTTCTCCCTCGTCCTCGGCACCTGCGTCCGATCCTTGCCCCTGTTGATCGCTCGTCTCTGATGATGGGACGCTTGAGCTTTGACCCTAAGAGTGAACCATATAAATCGAAAATTAGATTGGAACTTAAATTAAAAAGTGAGATTACAAGTAGGAGTAAACTTATACCGTGCGAGCAGCCACCTCAGCCCAATCGATTGTCGCTCCCATTGCCTCTTGCTCAATGAACCACGGCTTGGTTCCTATCCGAAATGCGCGCCGCGTCTCTGCATCCGTAGGAAGATGACCCATCGCATCTTGCTGTGGATCCAATTTACGAGAGTTAGAGTTAGCTAAAGTGCATGTAATATGTAAGTAAAACAAATAGAACAATACATTAAATGGAAAGAAGTAAACTTACCACGGTTGCCTCGAACGCATACCGTCCGCTTGCACCAAAGTGCGAAGTACCTACGACATCCAGCCGTCTCTTCACAGCCCTCCTCTGACCCTCGAACATTTCGGGATGGTCCCTATGTTGCTTCTTGAAGTACTTCCAATCAGCTTTGTCTGCCCAGCTGGGTTTAGCCAACCCCTTTGTAATGGAAGTACGCATGGTTGATCTGCGATGCTTTAGGACCAAACCCATGCACTCGAGCATATAATTGTTATTAAACTCCACATTTGGCGGATTAGGATATCTTTGTTTTAACTCATCGATCACCGCCTGCTTCTTTTGGGCATCTTGATACCGCCAATCGATATTTATGCCGCTCTTGAAGTGATGACTCATCAACCACCTCATGGCGGCCATCACTGCTTTGCCCTTTTTGTCTTCTATTATCTCTCCGGCAGATGTGATTTGATAGGAGAGATCCCCTGATGAGTAAGGGGGACTGACGGTAGCAGAGTCTGAAGGAGTGGAAGCTGCGCGACCGCTTCCGGATCGAGGAGTAGCTGTGGGAGTAGGAGAGGGAAAGGGACCTGACTGATACTGTGTCTCCGGACCAAGTGGAGACCTAAAGGAGCGTGAGTGTGCTGACTCGTCTATATCTCCTGAGTCAGCACAACATGAGCCGCCCATCCTACTCTTCCTTCCCTTGCGGGAGGCATGCGCAGGTGATGATCCCGCAGTCGAAGGGGTGCGAGGGGATGGCTGGGCTGTACGTCCACCCGTCGGTGTAGGGGAAGGAATTGCAGAGGTCCTCTGAGAGAGCAGAGAGAAGAATCTCGCTGCCTCCTCATCGCTCATCTGCGCTACAAACTCGTCGAGAGTCCCAACAAAGCCATGCGCGGCTAGCAAAGGAGTCCCCTGAGGGGTAGTCGCAGTGCTACGTGGAAGAGGGGTCGGACCAGGGGTAGTCACAGTGCTAGGACCGAGAGGAGTCGGACCAGGGGTAGTCCTCGGGGTAGTCGCCTGAGAGGAATCAAAGTCCTCTGGAGCATATAGATCGTGAGCTCTCCTCCTGCAAGGCTGTCCGTACTCGTCCGATGAGCGACGTGATCCCATGTCTAACATAGACACAAACACGAAAACAGAAAACAAAAAACAAACATGAGCATTCTCATAGGCATAGGCATAGGCAAGAAGAAAGAAGAGGGAAAGGAAAGAAGAGGGAAAGGAAAGAGGGAAAGAAGAGGGAAAGATAAGAGGGAAAGAAGATGTAAAGGAAAGAAAAGAATGAGAATGAGGAAATAGAGAATGAGAGAAGGGGGAAATAGAGAAGGGGAAAGAGATGAGGGGAAATAGAGAAGGAGAGAAGGGGGAAATGAGAGAAGGGGGAAATAGAGAATGAGCTTATGCAGAAATAGAGAATGAGCTTATGCTTCTCTCATTCTCTATTTCCGCATAAGCTCACGCATAAGCATGAGCTTATGCGGAAACTTAAGCATAAGCTCATGCACATGCATGAGCATAAGCATGACCTTATGCTTAAGCATAGGCATCGGAAATAGAGAAGGAGCTTATGCATAAAATAGAGAATGAGTTTCCGCATGCTTATGCTCATGCGGAAAAAGAGAAGGAGCTTATGCAGAAAAAGAGAAGGAGAGAAGCATAAGCTTCTCTCATTCTCTATTTCCGCATAAGCTCCTTCTCTTTTTCCGCATGAGCTTATGCTTATGCTCATGGGTGAGCATGAGCTTATGCTCATGTTTCCGCATATGCGGAAATAGAGAAGGAGAGAAGCATAAGCTTCTCTCATTCTCTATTTCCGCATATGCTCACGCAAAAGAGAAAGAGAAAGAGCTTATGCGGAAAAAGAGAAAGAGCTTATGCGGAAACTCATTCTCTATTTCCGCATAAGCTCCTTCTCTTTTTCCGCATGAGCTTATGCTTATGCTCATGGGTGAGCATGAGCTTATGCTCATGTTTCTGCATATGCGGAAATAGAGAAGGAGAGAAGCATAAGCTTCTCTCATTCTCTATTTCCGCATATGCTCACGCAAAAGAGAAAGAGAAAGAGCTTATGCGGAAAAAGAGAAAGAGCTTATGCGGAAACTCATTCTCTATTTCCGCATAAGCTCCTTCTCTTTTTCCGCATGAGCTTATGCTTATGCTCATGGGTGAGCATGAGCTTATGCTCATGTTTTCGCATATGCGGAAATAGAGAAGGAGAGAAGCATAAGCTTCTCTCATTCTCTATTTCCGCATATGCTCACGCAAAAGAGAAAGAGAAAGAGCTTATGCGGAAAAAGAGAAAGAGCTTATGCGGAAACTCATTCTCTATTTCCGCATAAGCTCCTTCTCTTTTTCCGCATGAGCTTATGCGGATGCTCATGGGTGAGCATAAGCTTATGCTCATGTTTCGGCATATGCGGAAATAGAGAATGAGAGAAGCATAAGCTTCTCTCATTCTCTATTTCCGCATATGCTCACGCATATGCGGAAAGAGAGAAGGAGCTTATGCGGAAAAAGAGAATGAGAGAAGCATAAGCTTCTCTCATTCTCTATTTCCGCATAAGCTCTTGCGGAAACTTACGCATAAGCTCATGCTCATGCATGAGCATAAGCATGAGCTTATGCTTATGCTTATGCTTAAGCATATGCATAAGCATAAGCTCATGCTTATGCTCATGCGGATATAGAGAAGGAGCTTATGCGAAAAGAGAGAAGGAGCTCATGCAGAAAGAGAGAAGGAGCTTATGCTCATGCGGAAATAGAGAAGGAGCTTATGCGGAAAAAGAGAATGAGAGAACCATAAGCTTCTCTCATTCTCTATTTCCGCATAAGCTTATGTGGAAACTTACGCATAAGCTCATGCTCATGCATGAGCATAAGCATGAGCTTATGCTTATGCTTATGCATAAGCATAAGCATAAGCTCATGCTTATGCTCATGCGGAAATAGAGAAGGAGCTTATGCGGAAAAAGAGAATGAGAGAAGCATAAGCTTCTCTCATTCTCTATTTCCGCATAAGCTTATGCGGAAACTTGCGCATAAGCTCATGCTCATGCATGAGCATAAGCATGAGCTTATGCTTATGCTTATGCTTAAGCATAAGCATAAGCATAAGCTCATGCTTATGCTCATGCGAAAATAGAGAAGGAGCTTATGCGGAAAGAGAGAAGGAGCTTATGCGGAAAAAGAGAATGAGAGAAGCATAAGCTTCTCTCATTCTCTATTTCCGCATAAGCTTATGCGGAAACTTGCGCATAAGCTCATGCTCATGCATGAGCAATAGCATGAGCTTATGCTCATGTGAAATTAGAGAAGGAGCTTATGCGGAAAGAGGGAAGGAGCTTATGCGGAAAAAGAGAATGAGAGAAGCATAAGCTTCTCTCATTCTCTATTTCCGCATAAGCTTATGCGGAAACTTGCGCATAAGCTCATGCTCATGCGGATATAGAGAAGGAGCTTATGCGGAAAGAGAGAAGGAGCTCATGCGGAAAGAGAGAAGGAGCTTATGCTCATGCGGAAATAGAGAAGGAGCTTATGCGGAAAAAGAGAATGAGAGAAGCATAAGCTTCTCTCATTCTCTATTTCCGCATAAGCTTATGCGGAAACTTACGCATAAGCTTCTCTCCTTCTCTATTTCCGCATAAGCTTATGCGGAAACTTACGCATAAGCTCATGCTCATGCATGAGCATAAGCATGAGCTTATGCTTATGCTTATGCATAAGCATAAGCATAAGCTCATGCTTATGCTCATGCGGAAATAGAGAAGGAGCTTATGCGGAAATAGAGAAGGAGCTTATGCGGAAAAAGAGAATGAGAGAAGGAGCTTATGCGGAAACAGAGAAGGAGCTTATGTGGAAAAAGAGAATGAGAGAAGCATAAGCTTCTCTCATTCTCTATTTCCGCATAAGCTCTTGCTGAAACTTACGCATAAGCTCATGCTCATGAATGAGCATAAGCATGAGCTTATGCTTATGCTTATGCATAAGCATAAGCATAAGCTCATGCTTATGCTCATGCGGAAAAAGAGAAGGAGCTTATGCGGAAACTTACGCATAAGCTCCTTCTCTTTTTCCGCATGAGCATAAGCATGAGCTTATGCTTATGCTTATGCATAAGCATAAGCATAAGCTCATGCTTATGCTCATGCGGAAATAGAGAAGGAGCTTATGCGGAAATAGAGAAGGAGCTTATGCGGAAAAAGAGAATGAGAGAAGGAGCTTATGCGGAAAGAGAGAAGGAGCTTATGCGGAAAAAGAGAATGAGAGAAGCATAAGCTTCTCTCATTCTCTATTTCCGCATAAGCTCTTGTGGAAACTTACGCATAAGCTCATGCTCATGAATGAGCATAAGCATGAGCTTATGCTTATGCTTATGCATAAGCATAAGCATAAGCTCATGCTTATGCTCATGCGAAAAAAGAGAAGGAGCTTATGCTGAAAAAGAGAATGAGAGAAGCATAAGCTTCTCTCATTCTCTATTTCCGCATAAGCTTATGCGGAAACTTGCGCATAAGCTCATGCTCATGCATGAGCATAAGCATGAGCTTATGCTTATGCTCATGCGGAAAAAGAGAAGGAGCTTATGCGGAAAAAGAGAATGAGAGAAGCATAAGCTTCTCTCATTCTCTATTTCCGCATAAGCTCTTGCGGAAACTTACGCATAAGCTCATGCTCATGAATGAGCATAAGCATGAGCTTATGCGAATGAGAGAAGGGGGAAATAGAGAAGGGGGAATGAGAGAAGCATAAGCATAAGAGAATAAGAGGGAAAGGAAATAGAGAATAAGGGGGAAAGGAAAGAGAGAAGGGAAAAGAGAGAGGGGGAAAGAGAGAAGGGGGAAAGAGAGAATAAGAGAAGAGGGAAAAAAGAGAAGGGGGAAAAATGAGAAAAAGAGAAGGGGGAAGAGAGGGTTCCTACGCCCATCACTGCAGCTAGCGCTTAAGGCGCTAGCTGCAGGCCAATGCAAATAACAAAAAGCTTAAATGGAAAGAAGAGGAAGCACTTACCTGTAAAAGTATGTCCCGCTCGGTGTAGTGGACTAGGCCCACAAAAGAGAGAGTATGTCCCGCTCGGTGTAGTGGACTGGCCCTACAAAAGATAGAAAACAACCCATTTTTTCAAATAAGATGTTAGTGGAAAGAGGAGATCACAAAAGCAACTTCTTGAAAGGAGACAAGGAAAGAGAAGATTGAGGAGACAAGGAAAGGAGGAGATTGAGGAGAAGAGAAGGAAGAGAAGGAAGAGAAATACAGGAAGAAGAGGTGAGTTTCTTTCTTTCTTTCTTGAAATTTCATTTTTTCTTTGAATCCTTTCTAATCAAGCATGAAAACTAGTTTAAAACTTTAGCAATACAAGTAGAAACACTCACAAAACCAAAGCTAACAAACAAACAACCTACATTGTTGAAAGAAACTCACCTTTTGAAGAACTTTCTTTCTGGAAACCAAAGAGGGAAAAAGGAGAGAGAGGGTGCACAAGAGGTAGGAGAAGGGTGAGGAGTGGGAAATAGAGTAGGAGGTTGCTTGGAATAGATGGGAGGTCAGTGAAAATAGGTGGGAGGAGATTTTGGGTTGCTTACTTGAGAGATTAGGAAAGCTTTGAGCAAAACGCCGCGGGTTTCAGTGTTTCGGGTTTTAACCCACAGCGTCGCTATATAGCGACGTTTATTCGTCACTATATAGCGACGTTTTTAATTTAAAGCGTCACTATATAGCGACGTTTTAAATTAAAATCGTCGCTATATAGCGACGGAACAGAGCATCGCTATATAGCGACGCTTACTGTTTATTTTTTGGTGTGGCCTCTTGTGAAGCTCAAACATGCTATGCCTATAATTGTCAATATCTCCTCTTACTACATAGCCTTACTATATAGGATTTTTTGTTTCAATCCTTACTATATAGCGATGTCATTCTTTTTATATAGCCTCAAGAGAAGCTCAAATTAAACATGCTATGCTCATAATTGTGTACATCTCCTCTTCATGCTTATGTTTTGGTTTTACAAGTGTAGATGGAAGGGACGAGTGGAAGCTCATCCGATGATGCGCCAACGCCCGGGAGCACAAAGTGGTTTACGGAGAGGTTATATTGTCATTGCACTCATTGCAAGCAAGAAGTACGACATCGTCGTATTATCATGCGCCACTTGCGGATGTATGGGGAGGAGCCAGAACCAGTACCCCCTGTTGGTGTTGCACATGTTGATGGATCATTGGTAAGTCAAAGCTGTTTAAGTTCGCAATCTTATTGTATACCCGGAATTAGAAGATCTTCTATTTACACGAATGAGCTTATGACAGGATGACGAGGGTGACGAGGGTACACATATACCTTCTCACTTTCAACAAGACTATAGTCTCCCGGATGACAACGAGGGTATGGTCGACATAATGGATTCCATTTTTAGGGGCACTACATCCCACGCACACGTGATGTCAGAGTCTGAGGTGAAAATGCGAGAGTTGCAATCAACACAATTGTACGAGGGTGCCAGGATGTCTAAACTACGTGCTTGTCTCTCAATCTTGAATCTACAAGTACAGTATGGGTGGTCGGATACAAGTGTCTCGGCCTTAATGAGGTTAGCCCTTGCATTAATTTGATTGACTCATTATTTGGATATTGTTTGTTTTGAGAATCATCATTTGGATAGTGTCTTTGTCATAGGTTGCTCCAAAAGATGTTGCCTGCACCAAATACCATGCCCGCATCAAGAGATGAAGCGAAAAAGATGCTAACAATGGTGGGTATGGATTATGATACCATCCATGCTTGCCGTAATGATTGTATTCTCTTTCGTCGTCGTGAGCATGGAGATTTGGCTAGTTGTCCAAAGTGTGGGGAACAACGATATAGAGATGACTTGCAGGGTGAGAGGATACCGGTAAAGGTCTTAAGACACTTTCCCATCATTGCAAGAATACAACACATGTTTCGATGCAAATCCATAGCGGAGTTGATGACATGGCATGCATCTCATCGGTCCACTGATCACACATTGAGGATTCCCGCAGATTGTGCAGCTTGGAAGCACATAGATAATCAGTGGCCGGACTTTGCGAGAGAGCCACGCAACTTACATCTTGGGCTAGCCATGGACGGCGTGAATCCTTTCGGGTTACGCTCGACATCTTGGTCGACATGGCCCATAGTCGTGGTGAATTACAATATCCCACCATGGCTAACAATAAAAAAGGGACACCTCATGCTTGCACTACTTGTGCCAGGAAAGTACAAGGCAAAAAACATGGACGTGTACATGGCACCTTTGATAGAGGAGTTACAGATATTATGGAGAGGAGTGCAGGTCTTTGATATTTCCAGAGCTCCTAGGCATACCAATGATATTTTAGTCAGGGGTATCTTGATGTGGACCATGCATGACTACCCAGGATATGGAGAGTGCACAGGTACGTGGTTATGTCTTTACATGTACAATGAGGGATTATGCTTTTTTTACTCTCTTTTGCACGCATGTCTTGTACTAACATATTCATGCACGCGTGCAGGACTTGTTACAAGTGGGTACCATGCTTGTCTTGTTTGTGGACCCGCTCTGAAATCGCTTGCACGCTACTCCAAACACATGAGGAAAAATGTTTATGAAGGTCATGCTCGATACCTTCCGCTCGACCATCTCGCACGTGGAGGTCAGCTTGATCCACCACCATCATATTTGAAAGCAAGTGATTGGATTCAAGCTTGGAGGGAGAATGGAGAGGAACCTCCTCCTGGTATGAAGAGGCTATCGATCTTTCACGAGCTTCCTTATTGGGGTCAGTTACAAATCAATCATCTCTTGGATCCCATGCATATCTTTAAGAATGTGGGGGCTACCATTTGGGCACACTTGGTTGGTTCCAAGGACTCGAGAGGAGTGCGAGAAGACTTGCGTGCTATGAATAGGATGTCTCGTTTGTGGCCCCAAGTGCATGCTTCAGGAAAAGTTGTCCTCCCGAAAGCAACGTGGATCCTCTCTACGAGGGAGGAGGCAGCGATCAAGGCAGACATTGCCTCTTTTCAAACACTGACAGGGTACATGCGTTGCTTGAAAGGAGCATTTTCAAAGGACAATAAGCTTAGTGGCCTCAAGTCCCATGATTGGCACAAGGTCTTATAGGTATTCTAAGTAGAATTAGTGTACCGATAATAGTGATGCATTAGCGTAATTATTATTATGTTATATTGTTGACATGATTTCATTGTTGCTTTGATAGTTCATCCTTCCAATTACAATAAAAGGGTGCTTACAAGAAGATGTTAGAAATGCTATATTCAAGATCTGTGGTATTGTGAGGTATGCTTACTATCAATTCGCATTATGTATTTTCTTCATGGACATGTGAAATAGGTGGATATCTCAAAAAGAGATCTCTATATCGAGCATCGAGAAGGCTAGGGTGGAATCCATCGAAGCCGTATGCTTGCTTGAGAAGCACTTTCCCTCAAGCATTATGACAACTCAAGTCCACTTGCTTGTGCACATAGTTGATGAGGTGGCTATAGCAGGTACCGTTCATAATCGATGGATGTTTTTTCTCGAGCGGTTTATGAAAACTTTAAAGGGGTTTGTAAGACAAAGAGCAAGACCAGAAGCAAGCATGGCAGAGGGATGGCTTGTTGTGCAAGAGTCATTAGTATATATCACAGAGTTTCTTGCATCCACGGATCCTGATATGCCACAAGCTTGGCACAACAAGGATGATGATCGCATCATTGGCGAGGTCCCCCAAGGAAAAGGGATTGAAAGAAAGATGAGCGAAGAGCAAATGGAGAAATTCAATAAGTTTTGTATCCTCAATAGCCCTGAGATGCAGAAGTGGATTGAGAGATATGAAGTGGCCAAAGCAAAAAGAATAAATGCAAGGACGAGATTTAGAGTAATGTACAGGCGATCACAACCATATCCACGAGATCTGGCTCTTCTCCCTACTCACATGTCACTTGATTGGCTACAACTAGCTATACGTAAAGCCGAACGTGATGGAGAGACAATAAACGAGCGCGAGCGGGAGTTATCATCTGGATGTATGGTGCATGTAAGTTTCTTATCTCTTGATGTAATTAAGTAATTATTTGTGGCAATATATGCTATAAAATAGGTGCATCTTCATTGTTTTAATGATGCTCTTTTACAGTACAAAAAGTACAATGCATTATGGTCATATGGACGACATTTTCGCGTAGAACGCATCGATTCAAAGAGAGTCACGTATGATTATGGAGTCATGGCTAACTTCACACAAGATAGCCGAGCAAGTGCTTCGGATACCAATCTTCTCTCCTCACAGTTGGATTATTGTGGAACCATACGCGACATCTATGAAATTGATTTCAGACGATTTACTATTTTCATTCTTGATGTAAAATGGTTTAGAACTACTTACAACGGTCCCCATGCGACTGTGAGAAAAGATGGTAGCGGTCTCTTTGCAATAGACTCCACCAAACATTGGACCGATGAAAGTGATACTTTTGTTCTTCCCGAGCACTGTGAGCAGGTGCATACTAATGATTTAATTAGTCAAAGCTTTCGTTTTTTAAGTCCATTGATATATATATAATTGACGACATTTGGCACGTGATTTTTCATCTTCAATATAGGTGGTTTTTCATCCGGATCGTTCTGATCCAAGATGGTGGTACGTGATCCAAGTTGCACCACGAAGTAAGCAGATTTTTGAAGATCGAGATGTGGATATGGAGATGCCACTACCAATGCCGGATCCAATTGATGAATCTAGCGAAGAAGATGTAGATCACCATATGAGGCAAGAGGAAGATGCGCATAATGACATCGCACGGGAGGAGGATGGAGATCACGATATTGATGAGGAAGACAACAATCGTCAAGATCAATCACCACACTTAAGCTTAATTGAAGAAGATGATCAAATACTTTTAGGTGAACGTACGATGCTAGAGTACGATGATGATATAGGAGATCAACTCGGTATAGAGTTGGAGATAGACTTGCTTGGCGCCTTAGACTTGGCTCAAGATGAAACAGTTGATGTAAATGCTCTTATTTAATTTGATTTTTCTCATCTCAAACTTGGACATGAATATATGAGCTTCAAAGGCTTGATGTACATGCTCTCATTTTTTAATTCTCTATGAGCTCAAACATGTATGAAAATTTTAAAAATTTTGTCATTGGAAGAAAATAAATTTTAAGGCTTTAAAAAAAAAAAAACCTCTCTGTAAAACGTCGCTATAATATAGTGTCTCAATGTCGCTATATAGCGACCTTTAAAAGTCGCTATATAGCGACTTTTACTAACGTCGCTATATAGCGACGCTTAGTAAACGTCGCTATATAGCGACGATTTACGACACCCGATTTTTATACCAACGATTAACGCTAAGCGGGCGCTAATGGTCGGTACGTAAACGTCGCAATACGATGCGTGTGTAGTAGTGACTCGTGATATGCCAGGGTGACCGTTGTGCATTTATGTCACTGACTTGTTAGCTGCAGATGCAGTTAATACACCTCCCATGAATAATAGCTAGATGATAGCTATTCTTATGTACTCTAGTTCGTGGCTCAGTTAGTATGCCACCTTAGTTAGCTGAGTTTGGTTTGAGACCCACATATAGGGTTCTCCTATTTCTTTGCTTCACATATTCTTATATTTTCTATCTTTCAAATGAGTTCTACGTGGTGGCTTCTACCACCTTAGAGTGTCTCTCAGGCAGTTCTCAGCCCAACTCTTCCATGGAAGTCAGAATCCTTGAGCTACCTTAGCAGACAAGAATGGCGCTTGTGTGGAGTACCATGAGTTGGGACTGGAAATACAATATGGGAAGTTCTCTATGACCTTGCGTCGATCTTCAACAACCTCTCAAGTAGCTCTATTTGTACAAATAGAGTTCTATTCATACAAAGTAGGTCTATGCATATGAATAAAGTGTAAAGAATTAGGGAGAGAGATAGGAGACTCAAGTTCAGCTTTCTTCACAACACACAAAAGAGAGAGGACACAAGGTTGGAGGGTGAAGCCTTTCTTCACTTTTGCACACACAACAATTATACAATAGAAGAGGGAAATACCCTATATGTCAAAACCTAGAATACGTGGTTCATATGTGAACCCAAACCAAAAACATACGTGGTAGTCTAACTACACCACGAGTACAACTAACATAGGCGGTGACATAAATGATAGTCATCCAGGAGATATATCGGGGGTAGAGCTTGATATCTCAACACTCCCCCTCAAGCTCAAATCCATCTCACGTACACCAAGCAAGCTCCTAAATATGCGAAGCTTCTCGGTACCCAATGCCTTCGTAAAAATATCAGCCACCTGCTCCTCAGTGCTGACATAGACAAGATCAATCTCACCAGCTAGAACCTTCTCTCTCACAAAGTGATAATGCACCTCAATGTGCTTCGTTCTAGCATGATAAACTGGATTATTAGCAAGCATGATGCTGCTAATGTTGTCACAATGAATGACAACTGCTGCATGAATTGACTGTCCCATATCTGCAAGTAGCTTCCGTAACCAAGCTACCTCACATGCAGCCATTGCTGCACCCCTGTACTCAGCCTCTGTGCTCGACAAGGCAACTGTTGGCTGCTTCTTGCTGCTCCAACTGATGGCACCACTCCCAAGGGAAAACATAAAACCACTAGTAGATCTCCTGTCTGAGACACTACCAGCCCAGTCAGCATCTGTGTATCCATGTACTTGTAATGCACACCCAACTTCATAAAACAATCCATAATGCAATGTGGACTTCACATACCGCAGTATGCGTCTAGCCGCATCCAAATGTGGCTTCCTCGGTGCCTGCATAAACTGACTCACCAGCCCCACAGCATAGCTCAAAGCTCAAATCTGGTCTGGTTATAGTCATGTAAATCAAGCTACCTACTATGCGCCTGTACATAGTAATATCTTCAAGAAGCTCACCTGACTCTGCATTGAGCTTCACATTCTACTCCAATGGAACAGAGATAGGCTTACAGCCTGTCATCCCATATTTGGACAGCATGTCCAAACCGTATTGCCTTTGCAACAGCCATATCCCACTCGGGGATCTAATAACCTCAATGCCCAAGAAGTAACGCAGCTCTCCCAAATCCTTCATCTCAAATTTCTGCTTCAACAGCAGCTTCACTTCATTAATGTCTGCATCACTATCACCTGTAATAATCAAGTCATCAACATAGATGACTATAAGCACAATCCCTTTGTTTGTCCTTTTCACATAAAGTGAAAAATCTGAATTGGAAATCTGAAATCCAATAGTGACAAGATATTGCCCTATCTTGTCTGACCATGCCCTCGGTGCCTGTTTTAAGCGATACAAGGCTTTGCGCAACCTGCATACAAAATCGAGGTGTGCATTATCCTCATAACCTTCTGGCTGCATCATATAAACCTCTTCCTGCAAGTCACCATGCAAGAAGGCATTTTTCACATCCATCTGATGCAAAGACTATCCCTTTGCAGCAGCCATAGCAATTACTACTCTCACGGTTGCCATCTTTGCAACTGGGCTGAAAGTTTCCTCATAGTCAATTCCATATGTCTGTGCAAAACCTTTGGCAACCAATCTTGCCTTGTCCCTGCTAACAGACCCATCAGCATTGTGCTTTACTTTGTAAACCCACTTGCAGCCAATAGCCTTCTTATCATGAGGCAAAGGCATCAAATCCCAAGTGTGGTTTGCATCCAAGGCAGCCATCTCTTCATCCATAGCTGCTTCCCAATTTTTATGCCCTGCTGCATCCTCAAAACATGTGGGCTCTGGCTCCTCTAGAACCTTGACCATATAAGCATAGTGATGTGTTGTATACCCATCATATCTCAGCCTATCAACTGGATACTTAATACGAGTGGACCTCCGTACAACTGGATCAGTTGCAGGAGTCTTTAAATCATGCCTGCTTTTCCTTGCACCAGGTGTAACAACAGAAGGAATCCCAAGTTCCTCATCAAGGCTCATTTCAGAGCCACTTGACTCTCCATCAACATGAGAGCTACCAGCAGACACATCAAACAGTGGAGCATGGTCCACTTTTTCTTTTCCCTTATGTGATACCTACACAACACTATCAGGACTGCCATGTGACGATTCACTAGATCTCAATCTCCCTGTCCATGCATTAGATCCACTAGTAGAGGACTCTCTGGGTCCACTCAAGGCTTGAGATTGCTGCTTTGCATTTATTGCAGCATTCCCATTTCCTGCATCTGCATCTCCTACCATAACAGTTGGTGCATACCAGCTGCTCATTTCATCAAAAACAACATCTCTGCTCACTTGCATTTTGCGGGTGGAAGGGTTATAACAATGATACCCTTTCTGGTGCAGAGCATATCCAATAAAGATGCATTTTTCTACCTTTGGATCCAGCTTTGTTCTCTTCTCATCAGGAACATGAACATAAGCTATGCAACCAAATACCTTCAAGTGAGAAATATCTGGTTTTTGGCCTGTATACATTTCTTCAGGCGTCATGCCATGGACAGCTGCAGTGGGGGTTCTGTTCATAATATAAACAGTATTTGCTACTGCTTCAGCCCAAAAATAATCAGGCATGTTTTTCTCATTTAGGATCGCCCGTCCTACTTCTGCAATATGCCTGTTCTTCCTTTCTGCAACCCCATTCTGCTGAGGGGTAGACCTGCATGAGTACTTCCTTTGAATTCCCTGTTCTTTCAGATATTCACAAAATTCTTTTGAAAAGTACTCTCCCCCTCCATCAGATCTTAGCACTTTAATATGCACACCTTTCTCTTTTTCAACCATGGCCTTAAAAGCCTTGAAATGGCTGAACACTTCACTTTTGTGCTTCATAAAATAAATCCACACCTTCCTAGTGTAGTCATCAATAAACGTCACATAATAATGGCATCCACCAATAGAAGCAGCTTTGGTTGTCCAAACATCTGAATGGATCACTTCCAAAGGTCTTCTGCTCACCTTAGCATTTTTGGGAAATGCATGTCTGGCCTGCTTACCCATTTGGCATGCTTCACATACCTTTTGCATTCCCTCAACTCTGAATTTAGGCAAACCTGCAACAATGTTTTTCGTTTGCATAGATTTCAGCCTTTGTATATTCACGTGCCCAATGCGCTTGTGCCATATCTCAATATCTGCAATGACACCTCTCCCATGCGCAAACATAGCGGCTTTCACCTCAGGCATATCAACATCCAAGGTGAACATTTTGCCATTTTTGTTGCCTTTTGCAACCAAGCGGCACTTATTTTTCAAGTCCTCAACAAAGCATCCATCAGGATTAAATCTAACCTGCAGACCTTGCTCAACCATCTGGCCAACTGAAACCAGGTTCTTAGTGATTTTTGGAACATGAAGTAGATCTGCCAAGTACTTCGTTTTGCCATCCTGCATAGCCAATGGCACTTTACCAACCTGCGTAATTGGGTGTGCAGTATCATCACCTGTTTCAACATAACCTGGCTTATCCAAATTTCTAACATCATGAAACCACTCACCATGACTGGTCATGTGGTTAGAGGCACCTGAATCAACATACCAAACATCATTGCAAGCTGCAGCATCTCCTGACATGGAGTTAACCATATGCTGCATCACAAAAAGGTGCTCATTTCTGTCGTCACCATGCCCACTTGATGATGCATAGTTGCTTTGCTGCAACTTCCCACTTTTGATGTCATTCTGCTTTTTATAGCATGTATTCTCCTTGTGTCCAGGCTTTCCACAATAATAGCATTCTGTGCTGCTATTTACTTGCTGGTTCCTTTGCCATGAACCACGGCCTCTTTGGCTCCCCCTGCCTCTAGAACTACCACATCCTCCTCCATAGGACTGGTTTTCCTGTTGTTGCTGCTGATTCTGATTTCCTGCACGGCCACCAAAACAACCTCTTCCTCTACCCCTGCCTCTACCTGTATTCGAGTAGAAAGCAGTCTCTTGAGAAGTTGAGGTGGCTGAACCACCATTCCTTTGCTCTTCACTCAGCAAGAGAGCAATAAGTTCCTGAAAATCAAGAAATGTGTCACGGACTCCAATGGATGTCCGAAACTGTGCATAATCTTTCCCAAGACCATTCAAGGTCATGGACACTAAGTCCTCATCATCAACAGGTGCTCCAATGGAGGCAAGAGAATCTGCAAGGCCTTTCACCTTCAAGGAATACTCATTTATATTCATATTTTTCCTTTGCACATTATGCAACTCCTGCTTTAGCTACATCTTTCGTGCTTTGGTATTTGTGCTATATAGCTTCACCAATGTATCCCATGCCTCCTTAGGTGTCTCTACATCCTGTATATGCACAATCATAGAATCTGAAATGCTAACAGATAGCCAATACAAGCATTTTCTAGCTTTTTCATGCCATTCTTTAAAGGCCTTCAATTCAGCAGGAGTGGGAGCAGCACCCAAAACTGGTTCTGTAGTTTCACCACTGATGTACTCCCAAACTCCCTTTCCCATAAGGAAGTTTGTCATCCTGAACTTCCATGCTTGGAAGTTGTTCTTGTCAAGCTTCTCACTGACAATGGTAGACAGATTCTCAGACATTTTACAAATCACGAATTGCAACAGCAACCTGTAAACACAGCAAATGCCTCACAAGGGCAGATAGCAAAACTTCTGCAAACAGCCTCACAGGGGCAAATCCGCAACACTGACGAAAGTGGTATTTCACCACACAGTCACTTCCTAGTGACGATTTTGCATCAACAGGCAACAGGCATGAATCTGCAACTCCCAATATCTCTGCACACAGGCATACGATGCAATTTCGGTGGCACCTTTCCACCGACTAGCCGCGCAAGTGGTCGCACAGCGAAAAACAGGGCCTTTTTCTGAGTGCCTGCGAAGAACTTCCGCCTTCAAAATGGGCCCCGAAACGGCCTCAAATCAAAATGGCCCCGAAACGGCGCTCTCGCCACACCGCGAAGGGCCTCTCAATCTGAAACAGTGCACTCCTGCACTTCTGGCTGTGCTACCTGCAGAGATTTGCTCCCAAACTCGAAATAGGAAAGCAACACTGGTCCTCTTACCAAGACACCACAAACTTGGCTTGCTTTCTTGAGCTCCTTACCACGAACAAGGCTCTGATACCATGTAAAGAATTAGGGAGAGAGATAGGAGACTCAAGTTCAGCTTTCTTCACAACACACAAAAGAGAGAGGACACAAGGTTGGAGGGTGAAGCCTTTCTTCACTTTTGCACACAACAACCATACAATAGAAGAGGGAAATACCCTATATGTCAAAACCTAGAATACGTGGTTCATAACTACACCACGAGTACAACTAACATAGGCGGTGACATAAATGATAGTCATCCAGGAGATATATCGGGGGTAGAGCTTGATATCTCAACATAAAGTAGCTTTATTCATATGAGTAATATCTAGCTAGAAAACTCATGTGTTTTCACTAGTCGAATGGACAACTCAATCCCAACTAAGGACTTAGAAATGTACAAGATTGACATATTTGTATACTATGATGTATTCGACAACATCACATTTCTTGTATACAAACCATGATGTTAGATCAGTTCACTTGTATATTTTGAATGTGAGTACTTGCTCATTCCTGCTACTTCAAGTTGACATTGTGACTAATGTGTCTCCTTTTAAAAGTCTAACACTTTAATGTAAAAGTTCCATGCTTTAATTTATATGTCCCATGCATTACTTTATACGTTGCATGCTTTAGATTATAAGTCCCACACTTTAATATAAAGGTCCGATTTTTTAATTTGTAAGTCCACACTTTAACATGAAAGTACCATGCTTTAAATTATACATCCCATGCTTTACATTAATATATGTCCCAAGATTTAAGCTCCATGCTTTATATCTCTTACACTATATCTAAAAAATGAGTATTGTTTCATTACAAATTCTTGTAATCTAATTTAAATATGAAAACTTTCTAATTTGTTCATTTCTATATCATTTTAGTTTTTTTAACTTTCTAATTTGTCTCATGTTAACTTTTAAGTTGTGTATATGCAATTTATAAGCTCCTTTTAGATGCTTTGAAATCATTATTTAAACATTAAGAAAGTTTTTTTTTTTGCATGCTCTCAAAGATCACATTTTTTTGCATGCTCTCAAAGATCCAAGGGAGGACAAAGGAAAAGTGAAGATCGAGGAGATCAATGCAGTCACACATGATAGTGACAATGACGTTCTCTTCATGTCTACTTTATCTACAGAGTTGCTTACCACTTCAAATGATGCATATTCCCAAGATTGAATTTTGGATTCTGGTGCTTCATTCCATGTTACTACCCGTAGGGAATGGTTCTCCACTTATGACAGTGGAAAGATAGGTTGTGTGCATCTTGGAAATGACTATGCATGTGACATAGTGGGAGTAGGTGACATAAAGTTTTCTTTTGCAAATGGGTCTGCATTTATTTTGAAACATGTGAGACATGTGCCTAAGTTGACCAAGAGTCTTATTTCAATAGGTCAGCTAGATGATGCTGGTTTTTACACCACTTTTGGCTTTCAGAGTTGGAAAATTCATAAGGACTCTATGCTTTTGGCCAGGGGTACCAAGTGTGGGAATTTGTATCCCTTACATGTATCAAGGGTATTTGATCATGTTGTTGCAATAACCGAGTAGCCAAGCACTTCTTTGTGGCATTGCAGGTTGGGACACATGAGCCAGAATGGAATGAAACTCTTATGCCATTTGGGTTATGTACCGCATTTGAGTTTCTCTGATTTTGAATTTTGTGAGCACTGTCTTTATGGTAAGCAGACTAAATCAGCCCATAAAAGAAGGGGAAAGAAAGAGTTTGAAAAGCTTGATTTGGTGCATTCAAACGTATGTGGTCCCATGCCTACACGGTCATTAGGCGGGGCTAAATACTATGTGACATTCATTGATGATGCAACTAGGAAAGTGTGGGCTTATGCTATAGCTCGGAAGAGTGATGTGTTCCAGGTATTTCAGAAAAGGCTGGCCTTGGTTGAGAATCAGTCAGGTAGAACGCTTAAATGCCTACAGACTGACAATGGTGGAGAGTATCTCTCTCATGACTTTCAGCATTTCTGTGATACACATGGGATTAAGAGGGAGCTCACATCCCCTCGTACTCCAGAGCAAAATCCAATTGCAGAAAAGATGAATCGTACCATTCAAGAAAGGTTGCAATGCATGCTTTCCAATGAAAATCTTTCTGGTGGTTTTTAGGCTAAGGCAATGAAGACTGTAGTGCATGTGATCAATAGATCACCTAGTAAGAGTTTGGATGGTGGTATTCCTGAAGAGGCATGGAGTGGCAGGAAGCCCTCTTACTCTCATTTGCATATATTTGGGTGTGAAGCATATGCACATGTGCCAAAAGAGCTTCGAAAGAAGCTAGATCCTAAGTCTAGGAAATGCATCTTTCTGGGTTATGGTGAAAGTGGAGAAATGGGCTATCGTCTCTGGGATCCAGAAGCAAAGAAGATCATATGCAACCATGATGTAGTCTTCAATGAGAAGAAGATGCACAAGGCACCCATGAGGGATGTGGAAATGAGGAGAATCACTTTCCAGGATGTGAATCCACCTGCATATGTTGGTAGACAGCAAGCTGTCCATGCACCAAATGTGCAAGAAATGGTACCACCAAGTACTCCCACAGGTATACAATCAAGGGTAGATGATGGATCATCTATTGGTGGAAATGATGAGCCAAATGTGGCTAATATGGAGGTGGGACAGCAAGCTGAAATGCCCTTGAGAAGATCACCTAGAGTGTCTAGACCACGTGATAGGTTTGTTCTAGGGGTAGACTATGTGATGCTTAGTGATTGCGGGGAGCCTTCTTGCTACTGAGAGGCTATGATGTGCGAGGATCAATGCAAGTGGGAGTATGCTATGCAATCAGAGATGAGTTCACTTATGAAGAATAAGACTTGGGACTTGGTTTCTTTGCCACATGGAAAGAAAGCATTGCCATGTAAATGGGTCTACAAAATGAAAGTCACAGGTGATGATGTGCTTAGGTACAAGGCCCGTTTGGTTGCTAAAGGGTTCAAGCAAGAGAAGAGTGTGGACTTTGATGAGATATGCTCTCTGGTTGTGAAGATGACCACACTTAGATGCATGCTTGGACTAGTGGCATCAGAGGATATGGAGCTTATGCAGATGGATGTCAAGATAGCTTTCTTACATGGCGATTTGCATGAGGAAATTTACATGGTGCAGCCAGAAGGCTTTGAAGAAAAGGGCAAAGAGCATTTAGTTTGCAAGCTGAAGAGGAGTCTCTATGGTCTTAAGCAAGCACTAGAGAATGGTATCAGAAGTTTGATGCTTTCATTCGGTCCCAAAGTTTTAGAAGGAGTGAAATTGATCACTACCTCTACACTAAAAGGGCTAAGGATAATAGCTTGATAATCTTGGCACTATATGTGGATTATATGCTATTGGCTAGCAAGAATACTTATGAGCTAGATGCATTAAAGGCCAAGTTGCATGAGGCCTTTGATATGAAGGATTTGGGACTTGCAAGTCATATTCTTGGTATGCGCATCACGCGTGATCAGAGTAAGAAACTCCTTTGGCTTTCACAGAAGGAGTATGTTACAAAAGTATTGCAACATTTCAATATGGAGGGGGGGAAGGCCGTGAGTACTCCATTGCCTCTATATGTGAAACTAAGTCATATAGATAGTCCCAAATCCGATGAGGAGAGGTCCATGATGGCCAAGGTCCCTTATGCATTAGCGCCTGGGAGTCTTACGTATGCTATGATAGCTACTAGACTAGATATTGCATTTGCAGTAGGAGTTGTTAGCCTGTATATGGCTAATCTAGGAAAGAGGCATTGGGAGGTAGTTAAGTGCATCATGAGGTACATGAAGGGTACCAAGGAGATGTGCATATTCTACTTTGGTAGAGGAGACATGCGTGTACTTGGGTACACAGATTCAGACTATACAGGGCATGTGGATAGTAGGAGATCCACTTCTGGTTATGTGTTCACCTTTGCAGGTGGTGCAGTGTCGTGGATGTCTCGTGCACAGAAGTGCATTGCTTTGTCTACCATAGAGGCTGAGTATGTTGCAGCCACAGAGGGTTGCAAGGAGGCTATATGGCTTGATTGACTAGTGGGAGATTTGGGGATTCATACAGGTGTACCAACATTGCATAGTGATTCCATGAAAGCTATTCAGCTAGCACAAAATCCGGTCTTTCATGCAAAGACCAAACACATTGAGGTCAGGTACCATTTCATCAGGGAGGTACTTGAGGACAAGCGCATAGAGTTTGTCAAGGTTCATATAGATGATAACCCTACAGACATGCTGGCGAAGAGTCTACCTAGTCAGTGGTTTGAGTATTGTCGTGTATTGATGGGCATTGGATAGTATGCTCAGTGGTTGTTCTCCCTTAAAGGCACATTGTTAAGTGGGAGGTTGTGGGGGTTAAAGGTCACTGTGCCTTTACCCCGGTTATGTACAATAATCAAACACATATATAAATGAATGAAAAAGAAGATTAGGGTGGTTCTACACCCACCAAAACTTGTGTGGCTCTCTGTCTCTCTCTCTCCCTCTTCTGTTCTTGCTTCCATTGAGAGCACTCTCAACCACCTATTATTATCCACCATTGGTTGATAGAGACAACCTAATTCAAACACAAATACAATCATGTTATTTTCCTTGCATTGAAGGTATCAAATACTTCAAAGGTATTTTTATATATGTGTACACTACCTATTTACATTGTTGTGGTAGTACTAGTGTGCCCTTCTTGCTTTGCCAAAACTTTGTGGAGTCAATAGTTACAAAGCCACTTGCATGGCATTTAATTGTTGCATTAGGCACTCTTTCCACCACGTTCTTTAACCACTTGACATCCAAAACATACACAAAGAAGCGTCGAAAGTCAAGCTTAATAATATCTTGGATTATCCCACAATAATCATCCATGGCTCCATTGGCTCCCTCAAAGCTAGCAATGACGCCCAAATCTTGTGTATTTCTCTTATCATCAATCTGTTGTGTCTAAAAATGCTTGCCCTCACACCATATAGCATTGAACATAGTACACTACACCAAGACAAAATCAATTGAATAAGAAATCTAAATTGTTGAAAGCTCATAACTTGTGCATAACATTCTATATACCGACCTTGCTCATGCATCCTCTAGCATACTCCCATTCTTCCATTGTGATATGCATCCTCTCGTCTCTCTCTGCTCTCTTCATTTTGTCAAGTAGCCAATCGACATGAATATCCTTTGGAAGTGCTCTTAGATTTTAAGGGTATGGCACATGAGTTCTATGGTGTGTATGAAAGAGGGCCCTTTCTCCTTGTCTTTTTGCCTTTGTATCCTTGTATCTTGTCACCCATCTTTTTATCACATCACTATTAAGCATGCAATAGAGGTTGATATTATTAAGAACACCTATTTCATTAATTTTGGACTAGTGCACTGTCCAAATTCGTTTTGTGAGATAATTTTGGATAAAGCAATAAAAAAAAAGAGGCTCTTATAAAACAAAACTTTGAGTCAAAAAGTATGATTTTAAAAAATCAAATTAGAAAAAATGATGTGACATGTTATTAAAACTAGAGTACTTTAAAAAAAGAGGACTTCATGTTGTTAAAAGAGACAAAAAGTAAGATTTTAAAAAATCAAATTAGAAAAAAAACTAGAGTACATTTAAAAAAAAGCATGACACATTTGTACAAGAAGTAGATCATATAACTCAAAGCCATATGGTGTTAAAAAACACCTTCCATTAGCTCAGCCTAGAAGATGTCATCTTTGTCTCTCTTGTCTATTACAACTTTACATTAGAGAACTAAAAAGTCTTTGTGGAACTGTAGTTTCATTTCTTGTCTATTACAGTTACTTTAGAAAACACATAAATCTATGGAATTAAATTTCATAGTTACTTTAAATTTCTATGGAATTAGATTTCCATCACTTGACTATTAAGTCATTAGAGAGAGCATATGTCCTCGAAAGTGCCTACTATGGAGCTAAATTAAATTTTCTAAAAACAAATATGTGGTTATATGCAAAAAATTAAAACATGTTCCTTGTCAATATAGCTACTAGCTCGAATCTAGTTACATATCCATTACATATGATTTTACATTCAAACACATTCCATTGTTTGATTTACTTTAAACTTGCAGGCCATGCGTAACCAGAACTGGCATCGCAAATCTCCTCACAGACTCTCCTCACAACTTGTTTGGAATCTTCCACCGACTTATAAGCATTCAACAACTCTTCTTTTCTCTCTTGGCTTTCCTCATCTTCACCATTTTTTTCAATACAACTTCTAGCCACCGCCATATCCTATATAAAAATTTAACTCATTCGCATAAGAAGTATGTGATTAAAAGAAGCGAAAAAGAAAGCTAAGGATAGTCATCTCTTCTGTTGAGTTCAAATCAGGTAGCTATGTGCGTAACATATCCTCCTTGAATGATTTTCCCTTCATTCGTCGATACAAAAGAGATCTAAGACAGAATTTGAGTTCAATAAATGAAGTCAGGTAGTAACTAGTCGGGTAGTAACTAGTCATTGTCTTAGAGGGAAAGTGGGAGAAGGAGAGTGAGGGAGCGATAGCGAGGGATGCACAGTGAGCTGCCCCTCCTTCAAGAGTGATAGAAAGTGAGGGAAGATGTAAAGTGAAAGATTAATACAAGTTAATCAGAAGGACTAGGATGTAAGAAATAAGAGAGTGTTTGTGGAAGGACTACGATGGAAGAATACAAGTGTAGTAAGGCACGATGTGTTCGCTATGATAAGGATAAGGGTTGGAATAAAGTGAGAGAAGCATTGGAAATGCTCTACTTTAAGTGAGTGGAGACTGTCCAACTGAATAAAATTTTGCAGAGCATTGGGAATGCTGTACTTTAAGTGAGTGGAGCATTGGGAATTGATACTTTGCCATGAAATATATTACAAATATTACGTCATCACATATTCATATCAAGATTCTCATCACAGAAGGTTATATTTCCTAATAATCACATCATCACACATTCATATCATAAAATTGTGTGCATGAAATAAATATATAAATATCATGACTAAATGCCACTTAAGTAATAAGTCAGAAATTAGTGTATAATAAAAAAAAACTACATCATGATTCATACATTGCAACAAATAAATCTCAACCATAATATTCATGGAGTAAACAACATCATGAGAATATGCTCCTCATGCATATATGCAAACACAACATCATACATGCATCACAACTCTTCTGATGCTTCTAGTGGAGACTGTGGCAACTCTTCTGATGCTTCCAATGGAGGCTGTGGTGCTCTAGATGTACACTCAATATCTACTTCTTTTGTAGTATGTAGTGCTTTCAGAGTAGACTCAGTATCCTCTTCCTTAAATGCAAGCGGAGGCTGTGGCAACTCTTCTGATGCTTCTAGTGGAGGCTGTGGTGCTATAGGTGTACACTGAGTCTCTACTTCTTCTGTAGTGTGCAATGCTTTTACAGTAGACTCGGTCTCCTCTTCCTTAAATGCAAGCTCCGATATTGCTTCAGTTGCACATTGTATTCTAATGGCAGCAATTAGGTCTCGAATGATTTCAGCCCTAAACAATTGTATATCCTCCTCTAAATATTTGAGCTCCAAAGAGTCTTCCAATCAGATCTGTGGCTTAAGTGAGAAAATTTCTTTGAAAATCAACATGCAGTTGTAGGCAACTCTCCACCCACAACTATGCCCATCTTCTTGCTCTAATATTAAATGCTTTTGGAAGTCTAGCGAGTCTCTGTACTGTCCTTTTTCTCTGATAGTAGATACCAACTTCTCAATCAACCTGCTCATCATGACATATTAAAAAAACTTAGTGTGTCTATTACATAAGTTACATAATGTAGAAGTAACAACAGATTAATAGAATACTTACATTTGCACTGAGCCATGAAAGCCTGCAATCGAGTTAACAAACCAAAAATAGTTGTCTTCAAGGTCCCAAACCACTAGACTCCAATGTTCCCTACACGAATAATTAAGAGCCATTATTATTTAACACAATGTTGCCAGTATAAGATGAAAATAAAGGTTTCCATGAACTTACATCTCGTGATATGCCATAAATAGGACTCGCACACCATGTAAATGTAAAGGCTGTAACCATTTACAAACATCGGCTATCGTCTTTCTGTTATCACTAAGTATAGGAGAAAGGAGGGAATCCAACATATACACACAGTTTTGTACGGCTCTACAAAATCGTGAGATAACTATACTACACCAACAAATAAATGAATATTAGCTTATTAGATTTAATCAAAATATTGAATTATCAAGCAGAGAAAAAGTTTTTATCAAACCTGAGAATGGCCATCATAACGTTGTTATTGACCTCATTTGAAGCTCTAGAGAGGATTGAAATCTCCTCTCCCCCAAATTTAAGATACTGAGGTCTATGTTGAATCATAACCCTAACATTAAAAGAGCTTCCCAATTCTTCCAATGAAGCCATGTTTGTAGAGTTGAGGTCTTCTATCCCCTTTGACTCTTTGACAGTATTCATTTCGCACTCCTCTGAGCCATTATCTATTTGCCTTGTGGGAGGGTCCATAATGTCGCCCTTAATGATTGCTCAAATGGTACATGTTATAAATGCATAGAGATGCAAATCCGTATATGTTGACAGTGTGGTGTCATTTTGTATCTAAAAAATTTGACCAAGTACCAAAAAGAAATTGTAGCCCACCCTCCATCCACAAGTATAGATGTGGCTATCCTCTTGATGTGATACCTGACATGTTATATACTCTATTTGTTGTGCCAAGTCACATTGCCACATTACTGTGTCGATAGCACCTACTAACTTTCGAGCTGATTTGCACATCAAAACATATAACAACAGTGAATATGTGCATTGCATATCAATCTACATGTCAAGAAGTGACAACAAGTGTAGTCTATACTTACTCTAGCACAGTGCCATGGATGGATGTCATTGAGTTGGCAAAGAAGCACTTCTTAGCAAAGATGTCCACGACTACTAGACTCCAATGTGAGCTGCATTATTAATAAAGAATAATTACTGTGTTTGAGACAATTCTAGCAATGCAATAGAAAAAACAAGTAGGGTTTGATGCTTACGTCTCATAATATGCTGTAAAAATAACTTGTGCCTCATTCATAGGAACGTGCTTCAACCACTTGCAAACATCCTCTATGGTTTCTTCTTTGTTGCTAAGCACTTCCGAAATACGAGGATCGAGCATATATGAAACGCTTTGTATATTTTGCAAAAAATTTACTATAACATTACTATATTTAAAAAAAAAGTATTAGCTTCTTGGGTTTAATCAAAATAAGCAAAGTATAAAGCCAAGGAAAAGGCTGCATCAAACTTGAGGATGGTTGTAATGACTTTGACATTAACCTCTTTCTTGGGATTCAAGAGGATTAAAATCTCTTCTTCACCAAATTCAAAAAAATGAGGTTGTTGTTGAATTAACAACATAGCGGTGAATGAACTTCCAATCTGCTCCAATAGATTCATATTTTCATGACTCATCTTATTGAGAGAGTAGTCTACATTGTATTCTTCTTCACTTGCTATGTCTTCTACATCCTCCTTTTGCTATAAAAATATAAAAAAGTTATGCAATGTACACATCCCAAATAAAGGCTTAAACAAGCAGACAAGGTTTCATACATGCTTTCATTAGAGTGAGTCTCTCCTCCTCTTGGAGAAAAAATTTAAAAAGTAAGGTTTCATACATGCTTTCATTAGAGTGAGTCTCTCCTCCTCTTGGAGGAAAATTTTAAAAAGTTATGAGATATACACATCCCAAATAAAAATAAAGGTTTAAATAATCATAGAAGTATAAAGATAGCATGCTTTCATTAGACTCAGTCTCTTCTCCTCTTGGAGGAAAATATAAAAAAGTTATGAGATTTACACATCCCAATTAAAGGCTTGAACAAGCATGCAAGTATAAAGATAAGGTTTTATACATGCTGCAATGTAGTCATATTTTCAGGTTGTTTCCCAATGTTAGCAATTAGACGCTAAATAGTCTGAGCCCAAAACGCTAGCAGATCGGCTTCTGTATATGATTCCATTTTGACTGGTAACTCCAAATAAAAAGTCTCTCTAAGAAACAACATGCAGTTGTAGGAAACTCTCCACCCACAGCTATGCCCATCTTTTTGCTCCACTGGTAGACGTCTTTTGAATTCTACTTGGTCTTGTTGCTTCGTGGTTGTTCTGACAGCAGATACTAGCCGATATGTAGCACTGTCCATCATGACATATTAAATATATTAATATGTCATGATCATAAGATACAAAATAAGAAAGTAACAAAAATATTAAGAGAATAATTACCTTGGGGAGTTGGCATGATAGCCTTCCATTGAATTCACAAACCACAAATGGTTGACTTCAAGGTCCCAAGCGATCAAACTCCAATGTGAGCTACACGACCAGAATAAAAATGATTATTGTTTTACACAAAGTTGCCGAAGAAATAGTAAAAATAAGGTTAGAGTTGATACTTACTCCTCATGATAAGACATAAAGATGACTCGCACCCCATCTAAATTCAAAGGGCTTAACCAGGTACAAACATCTTCTATAGTCTTTTGAGGAGAGCTAAGAATAGAAGAAAGGAGAGCATCGAGCATGTAGACATGATGCTGCACTGCACTAGGAAGCTGAGAAATAACTACACTGCACCAAGAAATAAACAAACGTTAGCTCATAGAATTGATTTGCATTTTGCACTAGGAAACTGATATATAACTACACTATAAACAAATAAACAAATGTTAGCTCATTGAAGTAGCAACAAATAAACAAACGTTACCTAAGAATGGCCAAGATAACATTGTCATTAAACTCTTTTAAAGGATTGGAGAGGACTGAAACCTCCTCTCTACCAAAGCTCAAATACTGAGGTTCTCGTTTCAAAACGATCCTAACTTCAAATGAGCTCTCCATTTTATCCAATGCAGCTAAATTTGCAGAATGGGTCTCTGTCATAGCTTGTATTCTATGTTTGTGGTCATTCTGCTTTTCCATGGTGTCTTTAAAGCTCTTGTGCTCATGGGATTCTTCAATCAAATTTAGAGGTGGTTGCATTGCTGAAGTAGAAGGGAGTGCCTCCATATTGACTTCATCCATTTCTTCTCCCTCTATTGCCTGTAAACAAATATGAGAGATTAGATTCATTATCTTTAAATTTAAATCTTATTTAAAAAATTGTATTTAGTTGAGAAATAGAGAGTTCATACTGCTAAGTATTGTGGTAGTGGCCTTTTTACATAACCCTATGAGCCATAATTATCAAAGAAGGCATCATCATGTTTGTCTTCATCCACCAACCTCTCTTTGAACGGGTCATGTAAGTCCATCTTTTCATCATCATCAACTGGGACATTATGATCTTCAAGGTAATCATCCATGTCATCAGTGTCTTTGTGCTCTATCTCTTTTTCATAGCCTGTGGTTAGATCTGCTTGAAGCTAAAAATAAGCCATGAAATGCTTGTTTCAATAATATTTGTGGAGTTGCCTTTTCTGAGGAGATCCTCAAATAAATATCCCATCCTGCACAAGGTGACCTCCCAACCTGCCGGTAGCAAATTCTCCATCATGGTAAGCAAGAGACTCCCTCTTTTTGCAGGACTTCCATAGTTGTTTTTTTTATAATGTATGGACCTGGGAATATCTTGCTCTTCTAGCATCAATCTCAAATTATTTGAATTCCCTCTTATGTTCTTTTGTAAGGAGTGATCAGGGTTGGGACTCCGCATACACAAAAAGAATGATTCAAGAGATTGAATCGCTATGCCACATTCTCTCTTGCCTCTCTTTGCTGCATAAACACCACTATAGATCTTCAAATCTGATGAATATGCTCGCTCTAGAGTAACCTGCATGGCTTCTTTGTCTTTTTTATCAACAAAAATGACAATGTTGCAAATCGCCACTTTGCTAATGGTGGTATATACTATTCTATCAATGAAGTTATGGATATCATCACTAGAAACCTCATTGATAAAGAATAGTTGTGGCTTATCCCATGCTAACTCATTCTTGATGAAGTCATCTTCTGAAACTCCCCTGAAGTTCACAGGCTTTCCAGAATCTGCCGTAACCTCTACATTGAATTGAAAGCTTTGGTGCATATCTGTCGGCATCCTTATCTTGCTGATTAATCTTTCCACATATGCAACCACCTGTTGTGGGATTTCTTTTCTCATGTAAGAGGTTACTATTTCTAACCCAGCTTCATCCTTTTTAATCCACCTGTTTGCCCATAGCTTTACCTTGGGTGTTGACAAAGAAGCTATATGCTTGACCACATTATAGTCAATGTTACAATGATTAAGTGGAATTTGTTTCTTTGACAGCAAATACTTAATGGCACTATGCACTGCATCACACCTCACCTGTACATTGATGCATTCTTCCATGCAGTGGTCTTTGTCTTTCTTTCCAAAAAACCATTCTTTCTTTAAAATTTTTTGTGCTGCCATGGATACATACTTGTCAGGTAAGTACTTTATAGGCCTCCACATCCTTGCCATCAACTCCTTATCCATACCTTTGACTTTCTGAAGATAAACAAAGGAGCTTCATAGGTCAACTGTCCATGCTCACAAGCAATGCACGTTTCAAGCATCTCATTGAACACTTCAACAGGACGAAATATGATAGAAGTGTAGTCGGCATATCTATCCCTCACCACCTTGAGGCTTGTCATATTTTCTTCTCGCTCTTGAGTTCCCCTAGGCACAACTGCACTCAAAGAAGTATAGAAGTTTGTGAGTGTGTCGGTGTCTGCTTTTGTAACCTTTTGCTTCAAATCAAGATTTGGAGAACCAAATGTTGTCCATATAACCCTTGCCTTCTGTAAGACCTCTGATGTTGAGGATATCTTACGCTTTCCATGGACATAATGATTAAGTCTTTCGGACTCAATCAAATACTTAATCTCATGCTTGAATATATAGATTGTTGCAGGATAATAATGGAATGAACTTATCTTTGCAAATTGTTCTGAAGTGAGTCTTTTGACCTCCTTTGCTCTTTTGTGATCTGATTACAAGCATAAGCCTAATGTTGACCATCAATGGGCTAGAATCTGCAATGAAGGAGGAATTCCTTCTTTGCTTTCTTTAGCATATTCTCACCTTGTGCCTCTTCGCCTTGTTCATGTGGAATATTTTTAAGAGTCTCTTTAAAGAATCGACTGAAGGTTTCCTCGAAATGTGTAGGCCCTGCAAATGTTATTTGATCCTAAAAACTATTTTTGATTGGACGAAACATTATTAGGCGCATGACCACATTGCTTGCCACAGGTTTCTTACCATCTCTCAAAGCCTCGTATATTTGCAGTGCATAGGATATGTCAAGGCTTCGGCTATTAGTAAAGACAGCTGTAGCTTCCACATCTTTGGCATTCACAAACCACGTCCTTTGACCCCAGATATATCCCACATATTCATCATCTGTTACTGCTTCATTAAGACGCAGATTAAGATTTTTGATTGATGTGAGTTCATCCTGATCATCTTCAGCCTCGGGTTCTGAGTCTTCTTCATCTTTCTCTTCTTTTAACCGTTTTTCATCCACATTATCTCTCTCTACAGTGGGACGATGCCTTTTTTTACTGCTTGGAACCGTGGCTCTTGCAGTACTAGCCTTTTGCATTTCACGTCGTGGTTTGCTAGCAAGAGCTTCTAGCATAACTGCAGTGGATCGACCTTGATCTTCTTCAATTTTTTTTATTTCCCGTGCACTCAAGGCTTGTGTTTCATCATCCTTAGTTACATCCACCATTTCTTGCTCTAGAAGTTTGCACTCATGTTCTACACGTTTGTGACAGTGTGTGTGTTCTTGTAGTCCTTGCATCGAAGCCTGAGCTTTTTGATCTCCTTCATGTGAAGATCTTTGAATATGAGGAGCATATTGTGCATCCTCAAAGTACTCAAACATTATCTTTGCATGCATCCTTTTTGCCACCACACTAGGAAATTGCTCCCAAGTATATGCAAGAGCCTCCAATGCACTTTGCAGCTCTAGAAACTTTGATGGTTGAGAAGGAGCATCACAAAGGTCTTTGAGTCTCTCCTTGACACAACAAAATGAAGACCGATCTGAACTCTTTGTAAAAATATCCATAAAAGTCTCTTTTGGCTCTATCATTATGCCTACTACAAGGCTTGAAGTCATATCTTTTTTGAAGAAAGTAGCATCCCATGGATCTTCAACATCATTGAACTCCCTTTTTGACATAAGTAGAAAGAGTCTCTTTTCCATTTGATGAAGAAACCAAGCTCTTCTGCCCATGTGATATAGAGTCCACCTACTAAAGCCATTGGGGCTATATTCCTTTCCTTTCAAATTCAAAGTGACATCAGAGACCCATGCTCTGATCTCAGAGTCATTTAGGATAGCCCCCACATTAGTTGATTGCTCCATAATCCTACAAGAAAAGATAATGAAGAATTTAGATACATACAAGTAAAGTACAATATACAACGCTTGATACAATAAATGTGGGAAATAGCCCAAAAGGCTTTACAAGGCTTCATATGGCAATAAATGTGACCAATAGTGGAGAGGGCTTTACAAAGTATTTTATAGCAATAAATGTGGGAAATAGCCTAGAAGGCTTTACAAGGCTTAAATATTTGTACAAATGTAAAAAAATTAGCCAATAAAGCTTTACAATGAAATAAAATGTCCTCTAGTGATAAAGCTTCAATCTTCGTGAAGACATGTAATCTGTCCATCCATTGATTTGCCCTCTAGTGATAAAGCTTCAATCTTCATGATGACATGTAATCTGTCCATCCATTGATATCTGTGCACTGATACCCAACTAATGCAATCCACCCACTAAAAATTGTTCCACAGATATCCACTTATGCAGCCCACTAATACTCGTTAAATAGTGAATGGTCGGGTTTATTACAAGATGCTTCATATGACAATAAATGTAAAAAATAGCCTAGAAGGCTTTAAAGGTTTTTTATGACAATAAATGAGCTTAAATATTTATGCAAATGCAATAAAAATAACCAATAATCATCAAGCTCCAATATGTCCCATGACATGTAATCTGTCCACTGATACATGTAATCTGTCCATTGATATCTGCTCATGCAATCTGCCCACTGATAAACTTCTTGGTAAATGGTGAAAGGTTTTATTTTAGCATGTTATGAGTGTTGAACCGCATGTGAGTGAAGGGACTGACAACGACTAGGAACTAGTTAGAAAAATTTGAGCATGGCTTTGATTGGCAACTTGGAGAATTGTCTCTCCTCTAAGGCAATCTAATCTATGCTAAACTATGCTAAACCAACCGTCGAAGCGAAGAAAAGCAATAAAGAATTTCTTTTTCTGTGTTCATTTTAATGTGCTGGGGTTTAAGAGGCTTAAATATGCAAAAGAAGGGGTTTTGATGTAGAGGCTAAACCTACATGTGAGAGAAATGAAGAACAAGTATCTAAAGAAAAGTTAACATTTTTCAATTTAAAAGATGAATATATATATAAATATTATCTCACCTTTAAAACAAACCATAAATTCACTCTTTTATAATTTTTTAAAAGTATAATATAAAATATGTAAATATATAAAACTCTCTCTTTCCTCTGAACTTTCTCTCTCTCTCTCTCTCTCTCTCGACTCCTAATTCTCTCTGTAGCCATAGTCAAGACACCTCATTCTCTCTCTTAATCTCTCTCTCTCTCTCTCACACAACTCTTATGTGTTTCCCTCTCTGTCCTCATCCCACTCATTGTCTCTCTTAGTTTATCTCAAGTTTCTCTTTCTCTCCCTCCCATGGCAGCTAAGATTTATCATTCTCTCTCTTTATCTCTCTCTCTCTCCCTAGGATTTGTAATTATTTCTCTCTCTCTCTCCATCTCTCTCCTCTCTCTCTCTCTCTCCTCTTCTCTCTCTCTCTCCCTCTCTCTCTCTCTCTTAGCCTCTCTACCTCCCTACCTCTATCCTCTTGGCCGCTAGGATTTGTCATTCTTTCCCTCTCTATGTCTCTCTCTCGCTCTCTGAATTCTCTCTCTTAATCTCTCCCAGCCTTCCTCCCTCCCTCCCTCCCTCCCTCTCTCCCTTTCTCTCTCTCCTCTGTCCCTCTTCTCACTCTTAATCTCTCTTTCTCTCCCTCCCCTCTTCTCTCTCATTTCTCATTCTCTCTCTCTCTCTCTCTCCCTCCCTCCCTCCCTTGGCGGCCACGGCTGTAAGAAGTCTCTCTCTCCCTCTCTCTCTCTCTCTACCTCCCTCTCTAGGCGGCCATGGCCGTTAGAAGTTTTATTCTCTCTCCCTCTCTCTTTATCTCTCTCTCCCTAAGTCTTCCTCCTCTCTTCTCTCTCATCTCTCTCTCTCTCTCTCTCTCTTTCTATCTCTCTCCCTCTCTCTCCCTCTCTCTCCCTAAGTCTCCCTCCTCTCGTCTCTTTCTCTCTCTCCCTCTCTGTCCCTACTCTCTCCCTCCCTCTAGCATAGAAGTTTCATTCCCTCTCTCTCGCTCTCTCTCTTTCTCTCTCTCTCTCTCTCTCTCTCTCTCTCCCTCTCTCTCTTTCTCTCTCCCTAGGTCTCCCTCCTCTCTTCTCTCTCTCTCTCTCTCCCTCTCCCTCCCTACTCTCTCCCTCCCTCTAGCAGCCACGGTCGCCAGGAGACTCTCTTCTCTCTCTTAATCTCTCTCTCCCTCTCTCAGCTCTCTCTTTCTTTCTCTCCCTACTCTTCTCTCTCATTGCCGCCAGGAGACTCTCTTCTCTCTCTCCCTCTCTCAGCTCTCTCTTTCTTTCCCTCCCTACTCTTCTCTCTCATTTAAGGAGCCCCTCTTCTCTCTCTTAATCTCTTGTCTCTCTCCCTCTCTCTCTTTCTCTACCTCCCTACTCTTCTCTCTCATTTCTCATTCTCTCTCTCCCTTTGGTGGCCACGGCTGTGAAGAGCCCCTCTTCTCTCTCTTAATTTCTCTCTTTCCCTCTCTCCTCTTGCCATGTTTCATTCTCTTAAACTTCTCTCTCTCTCCCTCTCTCTCCCTCTCTCTCTTTCTCTCTCTCTCCCTCTCTCTCCCTACTCTCTCCCTCCCTCTAGCAGCCACGGCTGCCAGGAGACCCTCTTCTCTCTCTTAATTTCTCTCCCCCTCTCTCCTCTCTCTCTTTCTTTCCCTCCCTACTCTTCTCTCTCATTTAAGGAGCCCCTCTTCTCTCTCTGAATCTCTCTCTCTCTCTCTCTCTCCCTCTCTCCTCTCTCTCTTTCTCTCCGTCCCTACTCCTCTCTCATTTCTCATTCTCTCTCTCATTTCTATTCTCTCTCTACCTTTGGTAGCCACGGCCGCCAAGAGCCCCTCTTCTCTCTCTTAATTTCTCTCTTTCCCTCTCTCCTCTCTCTTTCTCTCCCTCCCTATTCTCTCTCATTTCTCAAATTTACAAACTCAAATATAAAGAAGAAACTAATTAAAATAGAACTCAAAAACTCAAATAAGAAACTAATTTAAAAAGAATTGTAATGCCTTCTAAAAAACCCCCCTCCTCTAGCTGCCACGGCCGCCAAGAGTTTTCTCTCTCTCCCTCTACCCCTCTTCTCTCTCTTAATCTCTCTCTCTCTTTCTCTCTTTCTCTCTCTATCTCTCTCACTCTCTCTCTCTCTCTTTCTCTCTCTCTCTCTCTCTCTTTCTCTCTCTCTCTCTCTCTCTCTCCTACTTTCTCTCCCTCCTTTCTTTTCTCTCTTAATCTAGTACTATCTCTCTCACACACACACTCTCTCTCCTCTCTCTCTCTAGCTCTCTCTTTCACTCTATCTCTCTTTTCAAATTTAGAACACAAATTTCAATAAGAAATTAATTCAAATAGAATTCAAAAACTTTAACAAGAAACTAATTGAAAAAGAATTGTAAGTAAAGAAAAATAATTACAAGACGAATTTTAAGAAATAGAACTCAAAAACTTTAAGAAGAAACTAATTGAAAAAGAATTGTAAGTAAAGAAAAAGAATTACAAGACAAATGAAAAAGAATGCAAGTACCTGGAGAAAGTGAAAAAAGTAAGGCTCCGCTTATCCTTTCTCTTCCGCTCTTGGTTGCTTCAATGAAATGAGGAGAGAATGAGAATGAATGAATGGAAAGAAGAGTATATATAAGAAAATCTAGCCCACTCCTCCCACGCATAAATTTGAATTTTTAAAAAAGAGAGGGAAATTTGAATTCATTATAAATTTGAATTCAAATTTGTGTTCAACATTCTTCTTGATACTTTCTTCTCATACGTTCCTTTTGAATTCAAATTTGTGTTCAACATTCTTCTTGATACTTTCTTCTCGTAAGTCCCTTTCATTCTTCTCGTAAGTCAAATCTTATTTGTCGCTCTTGCTCATGATAGTAAGTCAAATCTTATTTGTCGCTCTTGCTCGTGATAGTAAGTCAAATCTTATTTGTTGCTCTTGCTCGTGATAGTTCTACTTTTAGTTGTAAGAATTCAAATTTGTGTTGAAGAGCTCGTGATAGTTCTACTCTTACTTGTAAGAATTCAAATTTGTGTTCAACATTCTTCTTGATACTTTCTTCTCGTAAGTCCCTTTCATTATTTTCCTAAGTCAAATCTTATTTGTCGCTCTTGTAAGAATTCGACCTCTCTCCCTCTACTCCTCTTCATTATGTAGTGGGCTCTCTCTCTCTCTAATGGAGCTCCCTCTCTATGCGATGGAGCTCCCTCTCTAGTTGCATATCTCTCTCTCTCTAGCCCCATACCTTCCCAACCTCTCACTTTCTCTCTCGCTTTCTCTCTCCCTCACTCTCTCTATCGCTCCCATACCTTCCCCCCCTCACTCTCTCTCTCTCGCTTTCTCTCTCCTTCCCTCCTCCCTCCCCTCACTCTCTCTCTCCCTCCCCCCCCCTCTCTCTCTCTCTCTCCCCTCTCTCCTCTCCCCTCTCTCTCTCTCTCTCCCTCCCCTCCCTCCTCTCCCCTCTCTCTCCTTCCGCTCCCTCCTCTCCCCTCCCTCTCTCTCTCTCTCCCTCCCCTCCCTCCTCTCCCCTCTCTCTCCTTCCGCTCCCTCCTTTCCCCTCCCTCTCACCCTGGCAGCTGCGGCCGCCAGGACCCCCCCTTCCCTCCCTCCTCTCCCATCCCTCCTCTCACTTTCTCTCTCCCTCCCCTCCCCTCTCTCTCTCCCTCCCCTCCCCTCCCTCCCGTCCTGGTGGCCGCGGCTGCCAGGACCCCCCCCTCCATCCCCTCCCTCCCTCGACCCCCCCGGCCCCTCCCTCCCCTCCCTCCCGTCCTGGCGGCTGCAACCGCTAGGACCCCCCCTCCATCCCCTCCCTCCCTCCTGCCTCCCTCCCCTCCCTCCCGTCCTAGTGGTCGTGGCCGTCAGGACCCCCCCTCCATCCCCTCCCTCCCTCGATCCCCCCCCTGCCCCTCCCTCCCCTCCCGTCCTGGGGACTGCGGCCGCTAGGGCCCCCCCCTCCATCCCCTCCCTCCCTCGACCCCCCCACCCCCTCCTCTCGACCCCGCCCCCCCTCCCCCTCCCCTACCCTCCATCCCGTCCCTCCCTCGACCCCCCCCGCCCCTCCCTCCCCTCCCTCCCGTCCTGGCGGCCGCGGCCGCCAAGACCCCCCCCTCCATCCCCTCCCTCCCTCCCTCGACCCCCCTCGCCCCCTCCTCTCAACCCTGCCCCCTCCTCTGGACACTGCCCCCCCCTCGCCGCCCCTCCCTCCCAGCCGCCCCCCCTCTCCTCTTGATGCCACCCCCCCTCCCTCCAATCCCCCCTTCCTCCCTCCCTCTTCCTCCCTCCTCCTACCTCTCTCCCTCTCTCCCCCTACCTCCGCTCCTTCCTCCCTCTCTCCCTCTTCCTCCCTCCCCTCTTCCGTCGCTCCTCCCTCCCTCCTTGGCTCCTCCCTCTCATCCCCCTCCACTTCCCTCTTCCTCCTGGAGGCCGCGGCCTCCAAGGCTTCTCTCCTTCTCTCTAAACTTTCGCTCTCTCTCTCTAGTTCCTCTCTCTTTCTTTCTCTCTCTCTTCACATTTTTAAAAAAAAATCTAGATAAAGAATGAATCAAAAAAATTTACAAGTACCTGGAAAAAGTTTGTAAGTTTGCTCTTTCTTGCTTTCTTGCTCTTCCTTCCTTGCTTTCTTGCTCGTCCTTGCTTTCTTGCTTTCTTGCTTCAATGAATGAAATGAGGGGAGAATGAATGAAGAAGGAAGACTATATATAAGAAAAATTAGGTTTTCCTCCTCCTCTCCTATTGGCTTTCCATTCCTCCCCTCTCTCCTATTGGCTTTTCATTTCTCCCCTCTCCCATTGGCTCCCATTACTCCCCCTCTCCCATTGGACCCCCATCCCTCATCCCAATCTTCCATTGGCCCTCCCCCCATCCATTTCTTGTTCCTCCCCCATTGCCACCACTCCCATCCCACATTTCCACCACGTCCCATACTCCTCCCATTTCCCAAAATCCCATATTTCCCCATCTCACCCTCCTCTTTTTCATCCCCTATCAACTCCCCTCACTCATTTGACTCCCTTATTATCCTACTCCCCTATTACCTCCCCCTCTCCCATTCCATTCTTCCCTCCCCAATCTCACTTCCACTTCCCATTACTCACTTGCCATTTGAAAACTATTAATATATTATTATACTATTTTTTAGACTTATTATCATACACCTCTATTACTTCCCTCTCCCATTCCACTCCTCCCTCCTCACTCCCACTTCCACTTCCCATTACTCACTTGCTATACACATTTTCAAACTATTATATATTATTATATGATTTTTTATACTATTTGCAAACTTACATGTGGGCAAAATCACAGGTGTCAAAGCGATCCTATTGTGGTCATACAACAACTGTGCTTTTATTCAAGGGCATATTTATCCTCATCAACAAGCTTATTTCATCTTCTATTTTGACACAATACTCAAGGTATGAAGTGCATAATTTTTACTTTGTTGTATCAAAATTGTTTGCCACACACACACACATATACACATACTGAGAATTTTATAATATTATCGCATCTACATTTCTTCAATGGGCACAAAACTTTGTACATGCCTCAACCTAGGTTGTATTGACTTGCATACAAAGTGGTGCACCCATCCCATAAGTACTTGTTTGGATAACACACCTCCAAACGTATTTTATGACGATTGTGCATAACACTAGGAACAAAATGGCATATAATGTGCGATCGACTATGCAAAGCATATCCAATGGACACAAGACTTTGCACATTCCTTAACCTAGGTAGTATTGACTTGTGTGCAAAGTGGCATCCCCATCCGATAAGTACTTGTTTGAAAAATACACCTAGGATCGTGTTTTTTGATGGTTGTACATGACACCAAGGCAAAAATGGTATTTAATACTCAATCTACCATGTAAAGCGTATCCGATGGGCACAATAATTTGCATTGCCTCAAAAGCGATGGTATGGTGTTCCATGCAAAGTGGAATACCCATTCAATAAGTACTTGGTATGATAATACACCTAAGAGCGTGTTCTTTGATGGATGTGCATAACACTAGGGGAAAACGGTGTATAATGTGTGATCCCCCATGCAAAGCATAACCGATAGACACAATACTGTGTACACATCAACCTAGTTGAAATTGACTTTCTTGCAAGGTGGCTCCCCCATCTGACAAGTACTTTTTAGAATATCACACCTAGGACCATGTTTTTTATTGGTTGTTGTCCATGACACTAAGGTAAAAATGTTGTTTTATGCTTAATCGACAATGCAACGCATATCCGATCATCACAATACTTTGAACATATCTCAACCTAGGTATTATTGACTTACATGCAAAGCGGCACGCCCATCCCATAAGTACTTAGTCAAATAACACATCTAGGACCGCGATTTTTCACGGTTGTGCATGACACTAAGGCCAAAATAGTGTTTAATGCTTGTTCGACAATGCAAAGCACATCCGATGGGCACAATACTTTGCATGAGTCTCAAAAATTATGGTATTGCATTGCATGCAAAGTGGTACACCGATCTAATAAACAGTTGGTCGGATAACACACCTAAAAGCATGTTTTTTTATGGTTGTGCATGACATTGAGGCACAAATGGAGCTTAATACGTGATATACCATACAAAGTACATCCGATGGGCACAATACTTTGCACCCACCTAAACCTAGGTGTTATTGAGTTGCATGAAAAGTGGTGTGTTGGTTAGATAAGTACTTGATCCAATAACATGCCTAGGACCGTGTTTTTTTACAAATGTGCTTGACACTAAGGCACAAACGGTGTTTTATGCTTGATCGACAATGCAAAGCATATCCGATGGGCACAATACTTTGCACACACCATCAACTAGGTAACATTGACTTACATGCAAAGTGGCACGCCCATCCCCAAGGAAAAAATGGTGTATAATGCGTGATCGACCAGGCAAAGCATATCCGATGGTGACAATACTTTACACGCACCTCAACATAGTTGAAACGTACTTGCGTGCAAAGTGGAGCCCCCATCCGATAAGTACTTGTCTGAATAACACACCTAGGGCCATGTTTTTATATGGTTGTGCATGACACTAAGGCAAAAATGGTGTTGAATGCTTGATCGACAATGCAAAGCATATCCGATTGGCACAATACTTTGCACACACCTTCAACTAGGTGGAATTGACTTACATGCAAAGTGGCATTCCCATCGCATAAGTACTTGATCGGTTTACACACCTAGCAGCGTGTTTTTTAACGGATGTGCATGACACTAAGGCAAAAACGGTATTTAATGCTCGATCGACCATGCAAAGCATAACCAATGGGCACAATACCTTTCCTACACCTTAACCTGGGTGGTATTGAAATGTACTCAAAGAGCTACACCCATCTGATAAGTACTTGGTGAGATAACATACTTAAGGGCATGTTTTTTTACGGATGTGCATATCACTATGGGAAAAACGTTGTATAATGCATAATCCACCATGTAGAGCATATCCGATGGTGACAATACTTTGCACACATCTCAACCTAGTTGAAATAGACTTGTGTGCAAACTGGAGCCCCCATCCGATAAGTACTTGTTTGATTAACACACGTAGGACCGTGTTTTTTCATGGTTGTGCATGACACTAAGGCAAAAACGGTGTTTTATGCTTGATCGACAATGCAAAGCATATCCGATGGGCACAATACTTTGCATACACCTTCAACTAGGTGGAATTGACTTACATGCAAAGTGGCACTCCCATCCCATAAGCGCTTGATTGGATAACATACCTAGCAGCGTGTTTTTTTACGGATGTGCATGACACTAGAGCAAAAATAGTATTTAATGCTCGATCGACCATGCAAACGATATCCGATGGGCACAACACTTTTCCTATGCATCAAACTAGGTGGTATTGAACTGTTCCCAAAGAGACACACCCATCCGATAAGTACTTGGTCAGATAACACACCTAAGGGCGTATTTTTTTGTGGATGTGCATATCACTAGGGAAAAAATGGTGTATAATGCGTGATCGACCATGCAAAGCATATCCGATGGTTACAATACTTTGCACACACCTCAACATAGTTGAAACGGAACTGCGTGCAAAGTGGAGCCCCCATCCGATAAGTACTTGTCTGAATAACACACCTAGGGCCGTGTTTTTATATGGTTGTGCATGACACTAAGGCAAAAACGGTGTTTTATGCTTGATCGACAATGCAAAGCATATCCAATGGGCACAATACTTTGCACACACCTTCAACTAGGTGTAATTGACTTACATGCAAAGTGGCATTCCCATCGCATAAGTACTTGATCAGATAACACAACTAGCAGCATGTTTTCTTACGGATGTGCATGACACTAAGGCAAAAATGGTATTTAATGCTCGATCGACCATGCAAAGCATATTAAATGGGCACAATACTTTTCCTATGCCTTAACCTAGGTGGTATTGAAATGTTCTCAAAGAGATACACCCATCTGATAAGTACTTGGTCAGATAACATACCTAAGGGCATGTTTTTTTACAGATGTGCATATCACTACGGGAAAAACATTGTATAATGTGTAATTGACCATGCAAAGCATATTTGATGGTGACAATACTTTGCACGCATCTCAACCTAGTTGAAACGGACTTGTGTGCAAACTGGAGCCCCCATCCGATAAGTACTTGTTTGATTAACACACCTAGGACCGTGTTCTTTCATGGTTGTGCATGACACTAAGGCAAAAATGGTGTTTTATGCTTGATTGACAATGCAAAGCATATCCGATGGGCACAATACTTTGCACACACCTTCAAATAGGTGGAATTAAATTACATGCAAAGTGGCACTCCCATCCCATAAGTGCTTGATCGGATAACATACCTAGCAGCGTGATTTTTTACGAATGTGCATCACACTAGAGAAAAAATAGTATTTAATGCTCGATCAACATGCAAAGGACATCCGATGGGCAAAACACTGCCATCCGATAAGTACTTGGTCAGATAACACACCTAAGGGCATGTTTTTTTACGGATGTGCATATCGCTAGGGGAAAAACGATGTATAATGCGTGATCAGCCATGCAAAGCATATCCGATGGTCACAATACTTGTTGAAAGATACTTGTGTGCAAAGTAGAGCCCCCATCTGATAAGTACTTGTTTGAATAATACACCTAGGACTGTGTTTTTTTAGGGTTGTGCATTACACTAAGGCAAAGACGGTGTAATATGCTTGATCCACAATGAAAAGAATAGCCGATGGGCACAATACTTTCACACACCTTCAACTAGGTGGAATTCAATTACATGCAAAGGGGCATTCCCATCGCATAAGTACTTGATCAGATAACACACCTAGCAGCGTGTTTTTTTACGGATGTGCATGACACTAAGGCAAAAATGGTATTTAATGCTCGATCGACCATGCAAAGCATATCCAATGGGCACAATACTTTTCCTATGCCTTAACCTACATGGTATTGAAATGTTCTCAAAGAGGCACACCCATCCGATAAGTACTTGGTCAAATAACATACCTAAGGGCGTGTTTTTTTGTCGATGTGCATATCACTACCAGAAAAACGTCGTATAATGTGTAATTGACCATGCAGAGCATATCCGATGGTGACAATACTTTGCACCCATCTCAACCTTGTTGAAATGGACTTGCATGCAAAGTGGAGCGCCCATCCGATAAGTACTTCTTTGATTAACACACCTAGGACCGTGTTCATGGTTGTGCATGACACTAAGGCAAAAACGGTGTTTTATGCTTGATCGACAATGCAAAGCATATCTGATGGGCACAATAATTTGCACACACCTTCAACTAGGTGGAATTGACTTACATGCAAAGTGGCTCTCCCGTCCCATAAGTGCTTGATCCGATAACATACCTAGCAGCGTGTTTTTTTATGGATGTGCATGACACTAGAGCAAAAATAGTATTTAATGCTATCGACCATGCAAAGGATATCCTATGGGCACAACACTTTCCCTACGCCTCAAACTAGGTGCTATTGAAATGGTCTCAAAGGGGCATACCCATCCGATAAGTACTTGGTCAGATAACACACCTAAGGGCGTGTTTTTTTGCGGATGTGCATATCACTAGGAAAAAAACGGTGTATGATGCGTGATTGACCATGCAAAGCATATCTGATGGTGACAATACATTGCACACACCTCAACGTAGTTGAGAACTTGCATGAAAAAGTGGAGCCCCCATCTGATAAGTACTTGTTTGAATAACACACCTAGGGCGATGTTTTTATATGGTTGTGCATGACACTAAGGCAAAAACGGTGTTTTATGGTTGATAGACAATGCAAAGCATATCTGATGGGCACAATACTTTACACACACCTTAAACTAGGTGCAATTGACTTACATGCAAAGTGGAATTCCCATCGCATAAGTACTTGATTGGATAACACACCTAGCAGCGTGTTTTTTTATGGATGTGCATGACACTAAGGCAAATATGGTATTTAATGCTCGATCGACCATGCAAAGCATATTCGATGGGCACAATACTTTTCCTATGCCTTAACCTAGGTGGTATTGAAATGTTCTCAAAGTGGCACACCCATCCGATAAGTACTTGGTTAGAATATTATACCTAACGGCATGTTTTTTTGCGGATGTGCATATCACTACGGGAAAAACATTATATAATGCGTAATCGATCATGCAGAGCATATCTGATGGTAACAATACTTTGCATGCATCTCAACCTAGTTGAAACGGACTTTCTGTGCAAACTCGAGCCCCCATCCAATAAGTACTTGTTTGATTAACACACCTAGGACCGTGTTTTTTCATGGTTGTGTATGACACTAAGGGAAAAACGGTGTTTTATGCTTGATCGACAATGCAAAGCATATCTGATGGGCACAATATTGTGCACACACCTTCAACTAGGTGGAATTGACTTACATGCAAAGTGGCATTCCCATCGCATAAGTACTTGATCGAATAACACACCTAACAGCGTGTTTTTTTACGGATGTGCATGACACTAAGGCAAAAATGGTATTTAATGCTCGATCGACCATGCAAAGCATATCCGATGGGCACAATACTTTTCCTACGCTTTGCCCTAGGTGGTATTGAAATGTTCTCAAAGAGGCACACCCATTCGATAAGTACTTGGTCAGATATTATACCTAAGGGCATGTTTTTTTGCGGATGTGCATATCACTACGGGAAAAACGTTGTATAATGCATAATCTACCATGTAGAGCATATACGATGGTGAAAATACTTTGCACGCATCTCAACCTAGTTGAAACAGACTTGCGTGCAAACTAGAGCCCCCATCCGATAAGTACTTGTCTGAATAACACACTTAGGGCCGTGTTTTTATATGGTTGTGCATGACACTAAGGCAAAAATGGTGTTTTATGCTTGATCTACAATGCAAAGCATATCCAATGGGCACAATACTTTGCACACACCTTCAACTAGGTGTAATTGACTTACATGCAAAGTGGCATGCCCATACCATAAGTGCTTGATCGGATAACATACCTAGTAGCGTGTTTTTTTACAGATGTGCATGACACTAGAGCAAAAATAGTATTTAATGCTCGATCGACCATGCAAAGGATATCCGATGGGCACAACACTTTTCCTATGCCTCAACCTAGGTGGTATTGAAATGTTCTCAAAGAGGCACACCCATCCAATAAGTACTTGGTCGGATAACACACCTAAGGGCGTGTTTTTTTGCGGATGTGCATATAACTAGGGGAAAAACGGTGTATAATGCGTGATCCGCCATGCGAAGCATATCCAATGGTGACAAGTGCAAAAAGTGGAGCCCCCATCCGATAAGTACTTGTTTGAATAACACACCTAGGACCGTGTTTTTATATAGTTGTGCATGACACTAAGGGTAAAACGGTGTTTTATGCTTGATCCACAATGCAAAGCATATTCAATGGGCACAATAATTTACACACACCTTCAAATAGATGGAATTGAATTACATGCAAAGTCTTATTCCCATCGCACAAGTACTTGATCGGATAACACACCTAGCAATGTGTTTTTTTACAGATATGCATGACACTAAGGCAAAAATGGTATTTAATGCTCGATCGACCATGGAAAGCATATTAGATGGGCACAATACTTTTCCTATGCCTTAACCTAGGTGGTATTGAAATTTTCTCAAAGAGGCACACCCATTCGATAAGTACTTGGTCAGATAACATACTAAGGGCGTGTTTTTTTGCAGATGTGCATATCACTACGGGAAAAACATTGTATAATGCGTAATTGACCATGTAGAGCATATCCGATGGTGACAATACTTTGCACGCATCTCAACCTAGTTGAAACGGACTTGCGTGCAAAGTGGAGCCCCCATCCAATAAGTACTTGTTCGATTATCACACCTAGGACCGTGTTTTTTTATGGTTGTGCATTACACTAAGCCAAAAACGGTGTTTTATGCTTGATCGACAATGCAAAGCATATCCGATGGGCACAATACTTTTCACACACCTGAAACTAGGTGTAATTGACTTACATGCAAAGTGGCACGCCCATCCCATAATTGCTTGATCAGATAACATACCTAGTAGTGTATTTTTTCCGGATGTGCATGACGCTAGAGAAAAAATAGTATTTAATGCTCGATTGACCATGCAAAGGATATCCGATGAGCACAAAACTTTTCCTATGCTTCAACCTAGGTGGTATTGAAATGTTCTAAAAGAGGCACACCCATCTGATAAGTACTTGGTCAGATAACACACCCAAAGGGCGTGTTTTTTTGCAGACGTGCATATGACTAGGGAAAAAACTGTGTATAATGCATGATTGGCCATGCAAAGCATATCTGATGGTGACAATACTTTGCACGCACCTCAATCTAGTTGAAAAGGACTTGCATACAAAGTGGAGCCCCCATCCGATAAGTACTTGTTTGATTAACACACCTAGGACCGTGTTTTTTCATGGTTGTGCATGACACTAAGGCAAAAACGATGTTTTATGCTTGATCGTCAATGCAAAGAATATCCAATGGGCACAATACTTTGCACACACCTTCAACTAGGTAGAATTGACTTACATGCAAAGTGGCATGCCCATCCCATAAGTGCTTGATCCGATAACATACCTAGTAGCGTGTTTTTTTACGGATGTGCATGACACTAGAGCAAAAATAGTATTTAATGCTCGATCGACCATGCAAAGGATATTCGATGGGCACAACACTCTTCCTACACCTCAACCTAGGTGGTATTGAAATGTTCTCAAAGAGGCACACCCATCCAATAAGTACTTGGTCAGATAACACACCTATGCTTGATCGACAATGCAAAGCATATCCAATGGGCACAATACTTTGCACACACCTTCAACTAGGTGGAATAGACTTACATGCAAAGTTGCATTCCCATCGCATAAGTACTTGATCGGATAACACATCGAGCAGCGTGTTTTTTTACGGATGTGCATGACACTAAGGAGAAAATGGTATTTAATGCTCGATTGAACATGCAAAGCACCTTCAACTAGGTGGAATTGACTTACATGCAAAGTGGCATGCCCATCCCATAAGTACTTGATCGGATAACATACCTAGCATCGTGTATTTTTATGGATGTGCATGACACTAGAGCAAAAATAGTATTTGATGCTCGATCGACCATGCAAAGGATAACTTGGCGTGTCCATCTGATGAGTACTTGATCGGATAACTTCTCCACCAATAAATTAAGTACTAATTAAAAATCATAATAAATGAGTAGATTATTAAAAAGAGACTAATATTTATGTAATTGTTGCTACTGCAGCTTGCTTGCGAAGGACTCTCACAAAGGAGATGGCTATAGATTTTGTTCCAGGGATGGATGTGATTTTATGTAGCAAAAGAGAAGTAGTTGCATTTGCTACAATCCATGATAGTGATCCCAATTCAGTTTGCCACTTTTGAAGACTTGGCGAAGATAAGGTGGCAGTTACTGTATCAAAGATTCTTAGCAAATAAGACTGTAGCAGAAGGTGAAGTATTGGGATTTGAACAAGTGGAGCAATGGTCATTTGCACAGATGAGGATTCTAAAAGTCACTGATGATGGTATGGTTGATAACATAACATCCTTATGTGATCCCTACTATGAGGTAGGCAAGAATATGAGATGGAGCATGCAATTTTTAAACATGAGAAAGAGGCACGTGGTTTTCAATGATAAAGACAAGGTATACTACAATATCAAAGAACCTAAAAAGTGTGCCTATGTGCCACGCTCTATCACTTCAAATGTGGATGATTTCAATGTACTCAATTATAGAAGTGTTATCTTATCTGGAGTGGATGAGTTCATTGGTTCCGAGAAACAAAATGATTTTAGAAGCGAAACCTAATCTGGGGTGGATGAATTCTTGCATAGTGAGAAGGGCAAAGGTTTCAATAGTGATGTCTTGTCAAGTCTGGATGAGTTCATGCATATTAACAAACCTGGTGTCAATCAAGCTTGTGGATTTGTTAAAGCCATGCAAGATGTCCCAATGAGTGATAATCTCTCAAGAGTGGAAGAGTTTCAAGGTTCTCAATACTCTAGTAGAATATTGAATTCATTGAATGGTCCTAAGAGTATGTTAAAAACGAGGATGAGATCAACAGAGGATTATTCAATATTTAACTTTGATTGTGATATGGCCAAGGATGCAACGACCAATCATGGATGCTTGGTTACAAACAAATGTGAGGAGAAGAAGTGCATAAATACAGATAACAACGTGCACGAGGAACGAAAACGGTCATACATATGCATGAAGAGAAAGCGAATCCAGGCAAATCCACAAAAGCAACCAAAGAGGAAGAGAGCAATGAAGGAGGAGAACATGTTAAATGCATTGGGATATCTATGTTGCAAGTGAAGATGTATGCACTTCATTGATCTTGCAGACATCAAGGAATGTAGAGGACATGTGTGGCAAAGAAGAGGAAGCGAAAGAAATGAATACCTTCTCACAAGTCTCTCTTGCTTTCTTCAGAATGGCAATAAAAGGCTAAGTTCAAGACAAAAGGTAAAACCTCTCGTAAATGGAAAAAAGATTTGCAATAAGGCATATCGCAATATTACTGGATTATCCCATGGTACATATTGGGATTTAGTCACCAAGGCAAAGGGCGGCAACAAATTTAGCATTCACGGTAATAGAGGAAGGTCCAACTCAAGAATCTCAACTGTCAAGGCAGCAGCAATTTTGCAAGACTTCATACATGAAAATGATTTACCTCAACCCCATATATCTACCAGACTCCCTAACGGTGACGTGATCACTGAAATGCACCTTCCAATGGGCTTGACAAAGCTCGAAGTATTTGACTCTATTGCAGAAAAGCAAAGGCAAAGAGGGGATGCCGTAGCTTCTTCTCATACTTTGTATACTCTTTGGAAAAAGAACTTTGGATATGTTAAAATCCCAAGGAGGCAAAAAATGTCAAAGTGCAATGTCTGTGATGATTTAAAGCAAGCGATTGAGAGTGCAACATGTCCAAATCAAAGGGAATTATACAAAAAAAACCAAAAATCTCATCATGACCTTATTCGACATTCTAGACAAAAATATGCATTTTGGAAGGAGCAAGCTATTTCGCATCCCGATGACTACATGTGCCTTATTGTAGATGGCATGGATCAGAACACAACAACATTGCCTCGTTTTGTTGCCACTCCACCTAAATTACAAGGAAAGCACTTTCTAGAGACACATCTATGTGGAGTGTTAGTGCATGGAATTAAGTTCTTTGCAACTATATGGATTGATTCCTTGCATCTACATGATAGCAATCAAGTTGTAACATCTATTATGAAGGCAATTCGCAATGTACATGCAGAAAAACGTCGCATACCACCGACTTTGAGAATACAAGCTGATAATTGCTGGCGAGAAAATAAGAATGCACTCATGTTTGCATTTTGCTCCATGCTAGTTGCTCATCGAATCTTCAATGAGGTCGAATGTGGATTTTTGTATGTTGGGCATATACATGAGGATATCGATCAGGTTTTTAGCACAGTCTCAAGGGAGCTTAAATGCAAGGATGTGGAGACAATAGATGACTTGGTAAGAAGATGTGGCAGGCAAGTTGGTGGTCGTAAGGAAAGTATAGTATGTGAGAGGCTTGAAAGAATGTATGATTGGAAGAGCTTCATTCTACCTTTCATACAAATGGGTGGTGATGCATTGACAGGTCATACCAATCCACACTACTTTCGTTTTTTTTTTAAAGATGAAATACCCGTAATGCAATGGCAACAGTATTCTCATGATATAAAATGGGAACCTGAAGAAACTTACAGTCTCTTAACTTCAATTCCCAGCAAGGAAATGTATCCAACATGGGCTCCTATACAAGAATTCAATGAGAGGTCTAACTATGAAATAGAAGGATTAAAAGCATTTATTACATACAAAGAGGAAATGCTCTGGAGATATCCTGATTTGAAGCCTACTTGGAGAGAACACACTACCACTGTAATTAACAAGACACGAAATTTAATAAAGGACCTTGACAGAATGCGAGGCTCAAAGGATGTCAAGGAAGAATGCAATATGTTTTGGCCAAATGTTCATAACGATTTGCGCCCAGCTCCAGTCTTTGAAAATGAATTTGTATCATTACTCCCATGTCCATATTGTGGACCGAAGAAGATAGAGTTTATGCCACAAGTAGATATAGAGGTCGATTGTTTTGTTGTGGTTCGACCATCGGATGATGAATATGAGAATGTGAAGTTTTGGGTTGCAAAAGTAGTTGATGTGCAAAGAGATGACCAAGGGAGAGCTACAACATTTACAGTGGTATGGTATGAGCCAAAGGGCAGGAAGGAGAATATGGATAACAACACATTGTATACTAATTGTATAATGAAGGAGTGGGTCCCAAATGATGAAGCGATCTCTCAACTTTCGACGGAGACAATCATAGTGTCTTGGCATTCAAGGGCAAAGAAATCAAAGAAGCACATGGGATATGAGGTAGAAGGAAAAATAAAAATACCACAGCAAAGTATTTTGCATATACACGAATTTTTAAGGATGCTCGCCATGGAGGAAGTAGAAGGAGACAGCGCAAATGAAGAATGTCCATGATTAAAGCTTTGTATTGAAGTCCATTGAAGGATTTTATTTGGGTACTAGGCAAGAAGCCAATTCAAGACAATTATAATCAGAGTCATCACCTCCTATGTCAAATGAGAGTCAAAATATGCACTGGATGTCACCCAAGGGTTAAGGCTTGGCAAGACAATAGGGAGTTAATGCAGATGGCACCTGGCAAGGGACTATCACATCAAGCAATAAGACAATGGGGAGTCAATGCACCCAAGGGGCAAGGCTTGGCAAGACAAGTGGGAGTTAATGTAGATGGCACCTGTATTTTACACTGGATGTCACCCAAGGGTCAAGGCTTGGCAAGACAATAGGGAGTTAATACAAATGGCACCTAGCAAGGGACTATCGCATTGAGCAATAAGACAATGGGGAGTCAATGCACCCAAGGGGAAAGGCTTGGCAAGACAAGTGGGAGTTAATGCAGATGGCACCTGGCAAGGGACTGTCGTGACATTGAGCAATAAGACAATGGGGATTCAAATTATGCAGATGGCACGAATTGAGGCTCTTTAAGAGCAACAATTTAAATTGTAAACATATGTTCAATCTATATCATTTTGGATATAAAGACTCTAGCTGAGAGCAACATCTCTCAATGTAATCATATAATAATAGCTATAATTGCTATTATACCTCTTTGGTTCAATACAAAACTTGGGTCTTATGGCATCATGTCTTTTTTCTATTTATTAAAAGTTTTAAAATTTTTGTGCATATTGCGAGTGACAATGTTATTTTCATGAAATATTTAAGTCTCCTTTCATGGATTTATAAATTTATCATGTCAAGGAAAAATATTAAAAATAATTAAATTAACAAATAACTTAGCTATAGCTAGAATTTCTAATATAGGATTATTTCAAATTCTTGCATGTTGGTGCCAAGGCCACAATCAATAGCAAGGCAAGCACAGTTGCAAAATTTCTCTTTGATCAAATTTGTTCACGCTTTGGTTGTCCTTTGGAAATTCTCACTGATGGAGGAACCTCTTTTAGAAATGAACTAATTGAAGATGTGGTGCATAAGCTAAAGATAAATCATAGCATGTCCATGCCATATTATCCCCAATGTAATGGCTTGGTTGAGAAAACAAATGGATTGTTGTGCAATTCAATGGGAAAGCTTGTTGACACTAAGAAAAGGCATTGGGATAGGCACTTGGCAGAAGTTTTATGGGCTTACAGAACCACACACAAGCTAGCTATTGGGTTTACACCATTCCAACTAGTGTATGGAATAGAAGCCATTTTACCCATTGAATTGGAGATACATAGTCTTCGCATAGCTGTTGCAAGAATACAAGGACAAGAGGATGCCTATGCTCAACGCTTGGTATAGCTAGAAGCCTTGGATGAATGCAGATTACTGGCCTTACAAAACTTGGAATCTTCTCAACGAAGGCGCAAGGCCCGTTTTGACACCAAATTACGCAAGAAGAAAGATATTGCAGAAGGAGATTTGGTAGTCAGATTTGATAGCCGTCTAAACAAGCGGCTAGACAAAAACTTTATCGGCCGATGGGAGGGACCATATCAAGTCAAAAAGAAGTTCACGAATGGAACCTTTCAGCTTGAGGATGTGGGGGTTAAAGGTCACTGTGCCTTAACCCCGGTTATGTACAATACTCAAACACATATATATAAATGAATGAAAAAGAAGATTAGGGTGGTTCTGCACCCACCAAACTTGTGTGGCTCTCTATCTCTCTCTCTCCTTCTTCCGTTCTTGCTTCCGTTGAGAGCACTCTCAACTGGTATCAGAGCCCGGGTGATCTAGCTGAGCGTGCGTGAATGCTTGGAAGCTCAGCAGCTCTGTGGGAGGAAGGAGAAGCTCTGTGGGAAGCTTTGTGGGTGACTTTACTTGCATCCGAGTGTGCAGAGACCTTGGAGAAACCTTTGGAAAAGTCACTTTGGCTTTGCGAAGTGGTTTTGAGAGCCTGTTAAGTGGTTTCAAAGAAAAAGTCGTTTTTTGAGCTTTTCCCTGTTCCGTTCGATGACAGAGACTCCGTTTTGACTTGTAGAGGCAACTATTGCTTGCTTTTGGTGTCCACATTACTTCAGGAGCCTGGAAACACCTTCATTTCTAAATCTGGGATCATTTCATTGGATTTTCGAGTCACTGTGTCAGTTCCTGCGTTTTTTGCCCGGGTGTTGGAACTCAAGTTTGGAGCAACCATTTGCAGATCTGTCAGTTCCGGTGGACTCAGGAGGTCCTAAAACTTCCATGTTGCTCATCATTCGCACTCTGGTGGAGTTTACAAATAGCTCTGTTTCCAAAAACGTTTTTCAGTCCGTGTGTTGGGCCCAGTGATTGAGACCACGGTTTCCAAAACCGTCTGTCCCATTGCGTTCCGGACGCCCAAAAACCCCTACCTGTCAGTTCTTGCGTGATTTGGTGGAGGATTTTCAGAGTTATAAATCTCTGTGTATTCGATTTCGTCTCTCTGTTATTGCATTTTTCATACTAAGGTTTTGAAACCTTAGATTTATGCCACATGGCAGTGGATAAGTGTTGACTCCCATTTCTCACTCATCGGTTGGGATTTTGGAGTTCTGGCAGAAGAGAGATAGTTGCAGATTTTCTTGCTGAGTCCGATTATGCAATGGCGCCCATGTTTTGAAGCATCTCAAGTTCTATTTTTAGTAGCGCTCATTACCGTGGGACTATGATTTCTTGAGCATACCTTATGCAGATCACTCTGGTTGCAGTTTGAGCAGTGTGCGCATTGGGTTGCAATGGATGATTTATAGGCCATTTGGATGCATTGCGGTCGTTGTTGGATGCGCTGATAGGCCCAAATTGCCTTGTGGGATGCTATTTTTTTATGGACGCTTTGCACATGGATGCTATTTTATGCTGAGGGACAGCTTTGAAACATTGCAGGTGATGCACTGACAGTGCTATGCTCTCTTGGATGAGACATTATTGATGCATATGCCAGTGGACAGTGTTTATGCTTGAGTCATTTGGCACTTATTGGCATTTTCTTTTGGGCCAGATTTGCTCATATGGATGCATAGTATATGCACATGAGTCAGATGCTTTGAGTTTTGAGTTTTGGTGATATTTCACTCTATTGTGGCATACACATTTGGGTGCACCTGGTATTTGGTGTGATTCTCTCTTGCAAGCACTAGCATTTGGGATTTTGCTTTATTTGCATCATGGCATCCTCTTCCATGCCTGAAAAGGAGTTTTTCAGCATTAAAAAGTTTGATGGGACAAACTTTTCTTTGTGGAAAGAACAGATAAGGGATGTGCTTATTCAAAAGAAGCAGATTAAACCCTTGGCAGGGATTGAAGCTAAGCCTGCAAATATGTCTGAGGATGATTGGAATGAGTTGGATGCATTAGCAAAGTCTACTATTAGACTTCATCTTGCAGAGTCAGTTTATTTCACAGTAGTAAATGAGCAAACTACGGAAGATTTGTGGAAGAAACTGTGTGCCACTTATGAGAAGGAAACTGCCTCTAATAAAGTTTACCTCATGAAGAGATTGTTTGAGCTGCAAATGAAGGAAGGGGTCTCCATTGCTTCTCACTTGAATGAATTCAATATTATTTTCAGCCAGTTTCAGGCTCAGAAAATGAATTTTGATGTGGAGACTAAGGCAATATTTCTCTTATGTTCATTGCCATCCTCATGGGATACCTTCCCTACAGCTGCCAATAACTCTGCACCTAGTGGAGTACTGAAATTTGATGATGTTGTGGGTAGCTTGTTGGCCGAGGAGATTAGACGGAAGTCTATGGATGGCAACAAGCAGGATGCAGCCTTAAATGTGCAAAGGGGCAGATCACAGTTCAGGGGGAAGTCCCAAGAAAGAGGGAAGTCTCGTAGCAAATCCAAGGCACGGAACATTGAGTGTTACCATTGTGGCAAGAAGGGCCATATGAAAAAGGCTTGCTACAAGCTGAAAAGAGAGCAAAAGAATAAGAAAAAGAATGCAAATTGGGGTGCAAATCAAAAGGAAGAGAGTCCAAGGGAGGACAAAGGAAAAGTGAAGATCGAGGAGATTAATGCAGTCACACATGATAGTGACAATGATGTTCTCTTCATGTCTAGTTTATCTACAGAGTTGCTTGCCACTTCAGATGATGCATATTCCCAGGATTGGATTTTGGATTCTGGTGCTTCATTCCATGTTACTCCCCATAGGGAATGGTTCTCCACTTATGACAGTGGAAAGACAGGTTGTGTGCATCTTGGAAATGACTATGCATGTGACATAGTGGGAGCAGGTGACATAAAGTTTTCTTTTGCAAATGGGTCTGCATTTATTTTGAAACATGTGAGACATGTGCCTAAGCTGACCAAGAGTCTTATTTCAGTGGGTCAGCTAGATGATGCTAGTTTTCACACCACTTTTGGCTTTCAGAGTTGGAAAATTCAAAAGGGCTCTATGCTTTTGGCCAGGGGTGCCAAGTGTGGGACTTTGTATCCCTTACATGTATCAGGGGTATTTGATCATGTTGTTGCAATAAGTGAGCAGCCAAGCACTTCTTTGTGGCATTGCAGGTTGGGGCACATGAGCCAGAATGGAATGAAACTCTTATGTCGTTTGGGTTATGTAACACATTTGAGTTTCTCTGATTTTGAATTTTGTGAGCATTGTCTCTATGGGAAGCAGACTAAATCAGCCCATAAAAGAAGGGGAAAGAAAGAGTTTGAAAAGCTTGATTTGGTGCATTCAGACGTATGTGGTCCCATGCCTACATGGTCATTAGGCGGGGCTGAATACTATGTGACATTCATTGATGATGCAACTAGGAAAGTGTGGGCTTATGCTATAGCTCGGAAGAGTGATGTGTTCCAGGTATTTCAGAAATGGCTGGCCTTGATTGAGAATCAGTCAGGTAGAACGCTTAAATGCCTACGGACTGATAATGGTGGAGAGTATCTCTCTCATGACTTTCAGCATTTCTGTGATACACGTGGGATTAAGAGGGAGCTCACATCCCCTCGTACTACTCCAGAGCAAAATCCAGTTGCAGAAAAGATGAACCGTACCATTCAAGAAAGGTTGCAATGCATGCTTTCCAATGCAAGTCTTTCTGGTGGTTTTTGGGCTGAGGCAATGAAGACTGCAGTGCATGTGATCAATAGATCACCTAGTAAGAGTTTGGATGGTGGTATTCCTGAAGAGGCATGGAGTGGCAAGAAGCCCTCTTACTCTCATTTGCGTATATTTGGGTGTGAGGCATATGCACATGTGCCAAAAGAGCTTCGAAAGAAACTAGATCCTAAGTCTAGGAAATGCATCTTTCTGGGTTATGGTGAAAGTGGAGAGATGGGCTATCGTCTCTGGGATCCAGAAGCAAAGAAGATCATACGCAGCCATAATGTGGTCTTCAATGAGAAGAAGATGCATAAGGCACCCATGAGGGATGTGGAAATGAGGAGAATCACTTTCCAGGATGTGAATCCACCTGCCTATGTTGATAGACAGCAAGTTGTCCATGCACCAAATGTGTAAGAAATGGTACCACCAAGTACTCCCGCAGGTATACAATCAAGGGTAGATGATGGATCATCTATTGGTGGAAATGATGAGCCAAATGTGGCTGATATGCAAGTGGGACAACAAGCTGAAATGTCCTTGAGAAGATCATCTAGAGTGTCTAGACCGCCTGATAGGTTTGTTCCAGGGGTAGACTGTGTGATGCTTACTGATTGCAGGGAGCCTTCTTGCTATAGAGAGGCTATGATGCGTGAGGATCAACGCAAGTGGGAGTATGCTATGCAATCAGAGATGAGTTCACTTATGAAGAATAAGACTTGGGACTTGGTTTCTTTGCCACATGGAAAGAAAGCATTGCCATGTAAATGGGTCTACAAAATGAAGGTCACAGGTGATGATGTGCCTAGGTACAAGGCCCGTTTTGTTGCTAAAGGGTTCAAGCAAGAGAAGGGTGTGGACTTTGATGAGATATTCTCTCCGGTTGTGAAGATGACCACACTTAGATGCATGCTTGGACTAGTGGCAATAGAGGATATGGAGCTTATGCAGATGGATGTCAAGACAGCTTTCTTGCATGGGGATTTGCATGAGGAAATTTACATGGTTCAGCCAGAAGGCTTTGAAGAAAAGGGCAAAGAGCATTTAGTTTGCAAGCTAAAGAAGAGTCTCTATGGTCTTAAGCAAGCACCTAGAGAATGGTATCAGAAGTTTGATGCTTTCATTCGGTCCCAGGGTTTTAGAAGGAGTGAAATTGATCACTGCCTCTACACTAAAAGAGCTAAGGATAGTAGCCTGATAATCCTGGCACTATATGTGGATGATATGCTAGTGGCTAGCAAGAACACTTATGAGCTAGATGCATTAAAGGCCAAGTTGCATGAGGCCTTTGATATGAAGGATTTGGGACTTGCAGGTCATATTTTTGGTATGCGCATCACGCGTGATCGGAGTAGGAAACTCTTTTGGCTTTCACAAAAAGAGTATGTTACAAAAGTATTGCAGCGTTTCAATATGGAGGGGGGAAGGCACTGAGTACTCCATTGCCTCCATATGTGAAACTGAGTCATACAGATAGTCCCAAATCAGATGAGGAAAAGGCCATGATGGCCAAGGTCTTATGTATGCTATGATAGCTACTAGACCAGACATTGCATTTGCAGTGGGAGTTGTTAGCCGCTATATGGCTAATCTAGGAAAGAGGCATTGGGAGGCAGTTAAGTGCATCATGAGGTACATGAAGGGTACCAAGGAGATGTGCATTTGCTTTGGTAAAGGAGACATGCGTGTACTTGGGTACACAGATTCAGACTATGCAGGGCATGTGGATAGTAGGAGATCCACTTCTGGTTATGTGTTCACCTTTGCAGGTGGTGCAGTGTTGTGGATGTCTCTCACACAGAAGTGCATTGCTTTGTCTACCACAGAGGCTGAGTATGTTGCAGCCACAGAGGGTTGCAAGGAGGCTATATGGCTTGATCGGCTAGTGGGAGATTTGGGGATTCATACAGGTGTACCGACATTGCATAGTAATTCCATGAGTGCTATTCAGCTAGCACGGAATCCGGTCTTTCATGCAAATACCAAACACATTAAGGTCAGGTACCATTTCATCAGGGAGGTACTTGAGGACAAGCGCATAGAGCTTGTCAAGGTTCATACAGATGATAACCCTGCAGATATGCTGACGAAGAGTCTACCTAGTCAGCGGTTTGAGTATTGTCGTGTATTGATGGGCATTGGATAGTATGCTCACTAGTTATTCTCCCTTAAAGGCACATTGTCATTTAAGTGGGAGGTTGTGGGGGTTAAAGGTCACTGTGCCTTAACCTCGGTTATGTACAATACTCAAACACATATATATAAATGAATGAAAAAGAAGATTAGGGTGGTTCTGCACCCACCAAACTTGTGTGGCTCTCTATCTCTCTCTCTCCTTCTTCCGTTCTTGCTTCCGTTGAGAGCACTCTCAGAGGATGTTGATGGCATGGTGATACCCGGACACACCAATGAGTAACGCCTTAAATTCTTCTATGCTCGACTACCTTGAGGGCTAGCAGACCCTCTCTGTACTAGAGAGGATCTGCTGGGGGGGGAAAGATGTGACGCCAAAAATTGATATTTTTAATTTGGCATTGGTATTGTTTTTCTCTATGTTTGATAAGAGTTTGAGTATCAAGTGATAGCCTAGCGGCTCTCACTTATTTCTTTTTTCTATGATATTGTATGGGATTGAGAGGATGAGTGGAATGGCTCATTGTAAATACCATAGGTATGAATTATAAATACCTTGGTATGGGTGAGAGTTATTTGTGTATGGGATATTATGAGTTTTTTAGAAAATAGGAAGAGTGAGTCATATAAAGAGGTGGGCTCATGTCCATGTGTTCCAATAATATAAGAGAGGCCACATGCCAAGCGTGTGGAAGGCATGTGGAGGAGTGTGAAGTCAAGAGGAATCCTTCTAGAACTCCTATGTGGAATAAGAAGGATGTGGACATGTGGAAAAGAGAGGGTCCCTATGGGCTCCATGTGAGGAGACTCTTGACTTTCTCAATATTTTAAGAGTCTTGAGCATCTTTTGATGGGACACATGGCAAGAGTAGCCAAAAAGGATATGGATGGTGACATACGTGCTTAGGTGATTGATGGGGAAAGGAATCTACAGGCAGCAATTGTAAATGGGTGAAGGAGGGTAACAAAATCTCTATAAAAGGAGCCCTCCTCTCCCTTGTTCATCAATCTCTTCCACCATTGGGCCTTATGTTGCTGTAGTTCTAGTCTCCCCAAGCCTCTTCCATGAGCCTTCTCTTCCTCTTGTAGATATTCTCTTATGTAGACTCTTGAGTCCTTCTCTCTCTAGTTTATTCTCTCTCTATGAGTAGTCTTGGAGCTTCCGCTCCCTCTTGTATGTATGAAACCTCTTCTTCTCCCTTGCGTTTGTAGTGTTGAGGTGGATTCTCACTCTATTTGTAATGAAGGTCACTTCAGGTTCTCTCTCTTTCTTGAGTGTCTCTTCCCTTTTCTTTCTTTCAAAGCCTTAAAAGTTATTTCTATTCGGCTGCTCACTGTGCACACATGGTCCATTTGTTTCCCGAGCCACTATGCAAACTTCTTCCCCTCTTCTAGGAAAAATATATGAGGGGTGGATCGTTGATGAAGGTGGAGTCTTGAGGGAGCATCCTACTCAGGCGAAATTAGCCTAGGTGGAGGGTAGTTTTCATGACAGTTTGACCCCCTGTTAGTGTTTTGCTCATAACTTTCTGCTCTGTAGTCCGATTGTAATGAAATTTATATCAACGCGAAGCTCTCTTCAAGGCCATGTTCCTATATAATCAGATCTTGAATCAGATACTACTGCAAAAAGTTATGAGTCTCTGTGTTTGATAGGCTGTTTTCATAACAGTTTTTACCCCCTTCCAGTAAACTGTCCATATCTCTTCAACCGTCTGTCTGTTTTCAATGAAACTTATATCAGCGCGAAGCCCATCTCAAGGCGCATCTTTTTGTGTACTTGAATCTCAAGTCTCTACTGAAAGTTATAGGCCTCTGTGTCCAATGATAGTTTGTAGAGTGTTTTGAGCTAAGTATAAAGGTGTCTATGAAGGAGGTGTAATGTTTCCTCGGAATCTACCCATCTGACCCAATCATCCCCTTCAAGCTCCTTGATATATATCAGTTCATGTCATGTTGAGCCACAAGATCTTCTTTCAACAACGTATCGCTCTTGTCTTTGGGTGCAGACCGGCTCGCTGAGATTATGGCCTCTACTGATCCTTTCCTTCTCCCTATGCTTGACTACAACATCACTTGGGATGTTACCATCTTCATTCTCATCTAAGGGAGGAAAGTATGGTGTGGTATCTTAGCATAAAAGCTTCTTTCTAATGTCTCATTCTCAATGATAAGTATCTTTGGCAGTCAGTTCGAATGCTACAGGAAGTGAAGAGGTGCGTGAAGTTTATTACCCCCAACTTCATGTCACAACTGCCATATGACCTTGCGTCGATCTTCAACAACCTCTCAAGTAGCTCTATTTGTACAAATAGAGTTCTATTCATACAAAGTAGGTCTATGCATATGAATAAAGTAGCTTTATTCATATAAGTAATATCTCGCTAGAAAACTCATGTGTTTTCACTAGTCGAATGGACAACTCAATCCCAACTAAGGACTTAGAAATGTACATGATTGACATATTTGTATACTATGATGTATTCGACAACATCACATTTCTTGTATACAAACCATGATGTTAGATCAATTCACTTGTATATTTTGAATGTGAGTACTTGCTCATTCCTGCTACTTCAAGTTAACATTGTGACTAATGTGTCTCCTTTTAAAAGTCTAACACTTTAATGTAAAAGTTCCATGCTTTAATTTATATGTCCCATGCATTACTTTATACGTTGCATGCTTTAGATTATAAGTCCCACACTTTAATATAAAGGTCCGATGTTTTAATTTATAAGTCCACACTTTAACATGAAAGTACCATGCTTTAAATTATACATCCCATGCTTTACATTAATATATGTCCCAAGATTTAAGCTCCATGCTTTATATCTCTTATACTGTATCTAAAAAATGAGTATTGTTTCATTACAAATTCTTGTAATCTAATTTAAATATGAAAACTTTGTAATTTGTTCATTTCTATATCATTTTAGTTTTTTTAACTTTCTAATTTGTCTCATGTTAACTTTTAAGTTGTGTATATGCAATTTATAAGCTCCTTTTAGGTGCTTTGAAATCATTATTTAAACATTAAGAAAGTTTTTTTTTTTGCATGCTCTCAAAGATCACATTTTTTTAAAATAAAAACGTTGAACATAAATCTTTCATTTATTTCAAATATCTAACATTGATCAAACTCTAATATGAAGAAGACAAATCCCACATTGACTTTGTGAATGTAATTACTAGAGGAACACTTGTACCTTGAAAATATCAGCTCCCAGAGTGCCACTCGGCTCTTTTAAATTCAGTTTGTAAGTCACAAGGTTGGCCTGATGATTATGTGTACAATACAATCAATTTGGCATTGGTAAATGCACTAAATTAAAACATCTATTTCTTCAACTATTGAAACATTGACCTCTTTAACATGGTACATTACAACAAGCAATATTTATGTGAAAAGTAGATTTTTAAATTTCATAGTGTAGAATCTTAGCTACCTACAAGATGTTAAGCATGTTTATGTAATCATGTGGCGTTTTACATGATCTACATACGTGAATAACTTTTTCACAAAATGATGCATAAAATCATGATGAAAACCTATTCGTTAACAATTTTCTAGAAACCACTAGACTACCATTGGTAATAGGACTATTACTGTCAATAAAAACTCTAAATACTATCAATGAAAGGATTACTACCACCAATCTAGGCCAATTAGCGTCAATAGTCACCACACTACTATTGGTTATCCCTACTTCAAATGATAACAAGTTGCACATGGTTTTGGGTGTTTAGTATTACCATCCAAATGTCCATTACTCTATTGTATGTAAATATATTGGGTCTTTAGGGGTTGGGTATCTATATCTAAATGGCCAATATTGTATGACATGTGAAATGCAAGAAAAATGTCTTTAACCATATGCTATATATACCTTGCCTCACAAATCAATTTCTTTCTCTATGATGAAGAGCTATGTACAAAAGAATTTGCATCTATGCATCATTAAAAGAAACACAAGAAGATTGAAACACACTCATTTGCATCATGAATCATCTAATCTAGCACTATTGTCTCTATGCCAACATGGACTTAGGTAGCACAAAATGTGTGTGTAGAGTAGCGAAAAAGCTCCGCTTGTACTTGCATAAGGCTAGGAATAATCCCTCTTAGGCATCCAACTTGCATGTTCTACATGAAAGTTCTACATATGATTCCTACATGCAACTCCTACATGCATGTTCTACATGCAAGTCCTACATGCAACATGCAACTCCTACATGCATGTTCTACATGCAACATGCAACTTGCAACTCCTACATGCAACTTCTATATGCAAGTTCTACATGTAGAGAGAGAATATCTTACAATTCCTACATGTAGAGAGAGAAGCTCTCCAACTTTTAGGACATTGTGTTAAGTTCTACTTTGGTATTGTGTTGAGTTCTACTTTGGTATCCTAAGCAATTATCTCCAAGTTTCCATGCTTCCTTGCACTCCATGTCCAAAAGCATGTCCTAACTGTGAAACTCCTCCTCCCCTCTCCTCCAACCTTGCAACACATCCTCTCCCTCTCCCCCTCCCTCCTCTCCCTCCCTCCTTCTCCTCCCTTCTCCTCCCTCTTTCTCCTCCTCCTCCTCCTCCTCCTCTCCTCCATCCTCCTCCTCCCATCTCCTCCCTCCTCCTCCTCCCTTCTCCTCCCTCTTTCTCCTCCTCCTCCTCCTCCTCCTCCTCTCCTCCATCCTCCTCCTCCCATCTCCTCCCTCCTCCTCCTCCCTTCTCCTCTTACACCTTCTTCCTCTCCCACTCCTATGCTCCCCCTAAACACTTAGTCCCTCAACCCTTGACCTCCATGATCTATGATGTAGATGCGTTCTCCGCCATGTACTCTACCCTGAACCTTGGATCCTCCTTTTGAACCCTAAACCTCTTCTAGACCCTAGAACCTCCTTCTGAACCTTGGAACCTCCTTCTGAACCCTATGTTGAGATATCGAGCTCCACTCATGATATGCCAGGGTGACCGTTGTGTATTTATGTCACCGACTTGTTAGCTGCAACGCGGTTGGTACACTGTCCACGAATAATAACTGGATGACAGCTATCCTTATCTACTCTAGTTTGTGGCTCAGTTAGTATGCCACCTTAGTTAGTTGAGTTTGGTTTGAGACCCACATATAGGGTTCTTCTATTTCTTTGTACTAGAGTTCTTTTGGCTTTCACAACTAAGAAGAGGAAAACTGTTTTCAGCCTCCACCTTTGTGTGTATTCCCCCATTGTGCATGTGAGAAAGCCACAAGTGAGACTCCTTCCCTCTCTCCCACTATCTTCACATGGTATCAGAGCCTTATTCGTGGTAAGGAGCTCAAGAAAGCAAACCAAGTTCGCGGTGTCCTAGTAAGAGGACCAGTGTTGCTTTCCTATTTCGAGTTTGGGAGCAAATCTCTGCAGGTAGCACAGCCAGAAGTGCAAGAGTGCACTGTCTGAGATTGAGATGCCCTTCGTGGTGTGACTTTATTTTTTTGATTCGAGGCCATTTCAGGGCCCGTTTTGAAGGTGGAAGTTCTTTGCAGGCACTCAGGAAAAGGCCCTGTTTTTGCTGTGCGACCACTGCTCTGTTGGTCGGTGAAAAGTTGCCGCAAAAATTGCATCGTATGCCTGTGTGCAGAGATATTGGGAGCTGCAGAATCATGTTTGTTGCCTGTTGATGCAAAATCGTCACTAGGAAAGTGACTGTGTGGTCAAATACCACTTTTGTCAGTTTTGCAGATCTGCCCGTGTGAGGCAAAAGCTGTCTTTTCGCAGTGACAGAATATTTTGTAGTCTTCTGTAATGGCGTCTGATTCTCTTTCACAGATTATCACAGAAAAGCTTGACAAGAACAACTTCCAGGCATGGAAGTTTAGAATGACGAATTTCCTTATGGGAAAAGGCTATTGGGAGTTCATTACAGGAAATGAAGAAGAAACAGTTCTTCCTAATGTTCCCAATCAATAGGAAATGCAGGCATTTAAAGGATGGCATGAGAGAGCCAAAAATGTTATGTACTGGCTGTCTATCAGTATTTCGGATTCTATGATTATGCATATTCAGGATGCAAGTATGCCAAAGGAGGCATGGGATACTTTGGCAAAAATGTACAGCACAAATACGCAAGCCAGGAAAATGCAGCTCAAATAGGAGTTCCACAATATGCAGAGAGAAAATTTGAGCATAAATGACTACCACATGAAGGTTAAGAAAATTGCAGATGCACTTGCTTCCATTGGGTCGCCAGTGGAAGATGATGATCTAGTTTCTGTGACGTTGAATGGTCTAGGAAAGGATTATGCACAGTTTCAGACATCCATTGCCGTCCGTGAAAAATTTCATGATTTTGAAGAGTTGTTTGCTCTTCTAATTTCTGAAGAGCAGAGAAATGGGGGTGCATCTTCTTCAGGAAGAACTTCAAAAGAAACTCTCTTCTACTCAAATGCTGGAAGAGGTAGAGGCAGAGGTAGAGGAGGCTGATCTGCAGGCCGTGGTAGAAATCAGAATATGCAACAAACTCAAGAAAACCAGTCCTATGCAGGAAGGCGTGGTAACTCTAGAGGTAGGGGGAGCCAAAGAGGCAGTGGTGGATGGCAGAGAGGCCAAAATGCAAACAACAATGTTGAATGCTACTACTGTGTTAAAATGGGTCATATGGCTAAGGACTGCTACAAAAATCAGAAGGGACCGGTGTAGTTGTAGATATTGATATCTGGCATAAACGCATTGGTCATGTTAATATACAACGACTTAAATCAATGCAAGCCCAAAATATTGTTGTAGGATTTCCTAAATTCAAGGTTGCAGAAATGCATAACGTTTGTGAAGCCTGTCAATTTGGAAAACAAGCAAGGAAACCATTTCCTAGGCATGTTCAAGAGAGTAAAAAGCCATTGGAATTAATCCACTCTGACGTGTGGACTACTAAAGCTGCATCTATTGGAGGCTATCACTATTTTGTCACTTTTATTGATGACTTCAGCAGAAAAGTTTGGGTGTATTTTATGAAAAAGAAAAGTGAAGTGTGTGGGCACTTCAAATCTTTTAAAGCTATGGTTGAAAAAGAAACAGGCCTGCAAACAAAATGCCTAAGGTCAGATGGAGGGGGAGAGTACCTCTCAAATGAGTTTGCAAGGTTCTTGCAGGAGCATGGCATAAAGCAGCAATATTCATGCAGTCATACCCCACAGCAAAATGGAATTGCAGAAAGGAAAAATAGGCATATTGGAGAGGTATCTAGGGCCATGCTAAATGAGAAAGATCTACCAGATTATTATTGGGCTGAAGTAGTTGCTACAACAATTTACATAATGAACAGGACTTCCACTGCAGCAATACATGGCATGACGCCAAAGGAGATGTATACTGGAAGGAAACTAGACATTTCTCATTTGAAAATTTTTGGTTGCATTGCCTATGTTCATGTGCAAGATGAGTTGAGGTCCAAGTTGGATCCAAAAGGCCAGAAGTGTGTCTTTATTGGTTATTCTTTGCAGCAAAAAGGGTATAGATACTATAACCCTTCTACTCGTAAGTTTACAGTGAGCAGAGATGTTATTTTTGATGAGATGAGCAACTAGTATAAACCAGTAAATGTGATGATTGATGTAGATGCACAAAATGGTAATGCTGCACAGAATTCAATGCAACAATCACAAAATATCAGTGGAACTATAGTGTCCTCTAGCAGTGGTTCACATACTTCACCATGGACAGGCAGATTGAGATCAGGAGAATCTCCTCAAGGAAATGCAGATAGTGGTACGCAGGTATCACGAAAAGGAAAAGAGAAGGTAGATCAGCAAATGTTTGATGTGAATGCAGGTCACTTTTATGTGGATGGTGAATCCAGTGGCTCAGAACAGAGCATTGATGATGAGTTGGGTATTCTTTCTATTGTTACACCTGGAGTAAGGAAGACCAGGGATGTTTTGGGAGCACCTGGAAGTGAGCCTGTTTTGCACAGGTCTACCAGATCTAGGTATCCTGTGGATAAGCTGAAACATGATGGATTTACAGCCATTCACTATGCCTATATGCTCAAAGTGATACAGGAACTAGAACCCACTTCTTTTGAGCAAGCCATGGGAAAAGAAACTTTGGGAGAAAGCCATGGATGACGAAATGGATTCCTTGGAAGCCAATGCTACATGGGAATTGGTGCCTTTGCCTAAAACAAGAATGCAATTGGCTGTAAGTGGGTTTATAAGATCAAGCACAATGCAGATGGTCCTGTGAACAGATACAAGGCAAGATTAGTTGTCAAGGGGTATGCACAGACATACGGCATTGATTATGAAGAAACATTCAGTCCAGTTGCAAGGATGGCAACTGTAAGAGCAATCATTGCTATGGCTGCATCAAAGGGATGGTCTTTACACCAGATGGATGTAAAGAATGCCTTCTTGCATGGTGATTTGCAAGAAGAGGTCTTTATGGAGCAGCCAGCACGTTATGTTCATGCTATTCATCTTGAGTTTGTTTGCAGGTTGAAGAAAGCCTTGTATGGCTTGAAGCAAGCACCTAGAGCATGGTCTGACAAGATAGGACAGTATCTTGTCACTATTGGCTTTCAGATTTCCAAGGTAGATTTCTCACTCTATGTGAGAAAAACAAGAAAAGGGATTATGCTGCTTGTCATTTATGTTGATCATTTGATCATCACAGGTGATAGTGATGAAGATATCCTTCATGTGAAAATGCTATTGAAGCAGAAGTTTGAGATGAAGGATTTGGGAGAGCTGCATTATTTCTTGGGCATTGAGGTGATTAGATCACCAAGTGGGATACAGCTCTTGCAGAGGCAGTATGGATTGGACATGCTGTCCAAATATGGGATGACAGGCTGTAAGCCTATTTCAGTTCCTTTGGAGCAGAATGTGAAGATGAGCACAGATGCAGGTGAGCTTCTGGAAGACCCTACTATGTACAGATGCATAGTAGGCAGTTTGATTTATATGACTATTACCAGGCCAGATTTAAGCTATGATGTTGGATTGGTATTAGTTTATGCAAGCTCCAAGGAAACCGCATTTGGATGCAGCTAGATGCATACTCAGATATGTGAAGTCCACATTGCAGTATGGACTATTTTATGAGGTTGGGGTTCAGATACAGTTGCATGGATACACTGATGCTAATTGGGCTGGTAGTATTTGTGATAGACGATCTACCAGTGGATATGTGTTCTCTTTTGGGAGTGCTGCAGTCACTTGGAGCAGCAAGAAACAGCCTACAGTTGCCTTCTTGAGCATTAAGGCTAAGTACAGGGGTGTAGCAATGGCTGCATGTGAGGTAGCTTGGCTGCATAAGCTACTCTATGATATGCATCAGGACCAATTGTCATTTATTATGACAACATGAGCAGTATACACTTGCCAAATAACCCAGTCTATCATGCTAGAACAAAGCACATTGAGGTGCATTATCACTATGTGCGGGAGAAGGTTTTACTACGTCTTATTGATCTAGTTTATGTCAGCATAGAGGATCAGGTACCTGACATATTCACGAAAGCATTGGGCACAGAGAAGTTGCGTAAGTTCAGAGACTTGCTTGGTGTGCAGGAATTGGGATTGAGCTCGAGGGGGAGTGTTGAGATATCGAGCTCCACTCGCGATATGCCAGGGCAACCGTTGTGCATTTATGTCACCGACTTGTTAGCTGCAGACGCTATTGGTACACCACCCACGAATAATAGCTGGATGATAGCTATCCTTATCTACTCTAGTTTGTGGCTCAGTTAGTATGCCACCTTAGTTAGTTGAGTTTGGTTTGAGACCCACATATAGGGTTCTTCTATTTCTTTGTACTAGAGTTCTTTTGGCTTTCACAACTAAGAAGAGGAAAACTATTTTCAGCCTCTACCTTTGTGTGTATTCCCCCATTGTGCATGTGAGAAAGTTGCAAGTGAGACTCCTTCCCTCTCTCCCACTATCTTCACACCCTGAACCTCCCTCTAACCCTCAAACTCCTCCTAAACCCTTCAACCTCCAATGATGCACATCCCTTTCACACATGCATGCACTATGTTTTCTTACCACACTTAAGCCTACGTCTCTCACTGGAATACGACCCGAGGTCCTAAGCTACACTTATACTACAAATGACAACACCAATATATCTATAGGTGAAAAAAAGCCTCAAAACCCGCATATTGAGAAAACCCTACTCTTCGTATGAAAACCGTGGGAAAGAGCCAACATTTGGCTCCACTGTGGAGAGTAAAAATATTTCCAACTCTAGCCAAAAATATAAACCCTAAGCATCAACCTTGGGTTATTACCTTAAGAAATTTTCTTTATTTCTTAAAAAGAAGCCACTTGAAGGACAAACCAGGCTAGGTAATGGACACTAATACACATAGCTCACAATTTCAAACATTTCACCTTTTTATAGAAGAGCAATCTGAGCCAACCATGGAAATTTATGGCACGAGAAGAGTTCCTATAAAAACGCACTCCACCCCCACATTCTTCTTCTTCCACATCTAGCCTCCATCCTCTTTCCCATTCTAAGCCCTATGCAAGATCCTTCTTCCTCTCCATCGACCACCACCCTACTGCTATCCTCATCGGTGAGTTATTTCGAGCCCTTCTTGTAGCGATAACCTAGCCATCGACCCACCATCCATGTGCCCTCAACAATCATGTTACATCGAGAAAGACATTGGAGAGCATTGTAGGTAATCATCTCCTCCTCCCTTTGAATTTCCATCAAAGTTTTCGATCTGTCAGGTTTCCACCACCACCCCTCCAACCCCCCCCCCTTCCCCCCCTTCCCCCTCCCCCCTTCCACAAGCCTCCCCCCCTCGGTTCCCCCTCTCTCCACGCCCCTTTCCCCTCTCTCCACTCATGTTTCCCCTTCTCCCCCCCTTCCCCCTCCACCCCTCCCTCTCCACTACCACCTGCAACTGCAATGGCTACGCAGAACCACGATGGTGGTGGCAGTTACGGAAATTTTTTCGACGAAAATTTTTTGACGATAATTTCTTTGCCATGATTTTTTGTCGGATTTTTTCGCCAGAATTTTTTGCCTTCATAAGAACTTGCTAGTGGAAAATTTACCCCATAGCTCCCAACACAAGAAGTTTCAAAATTATAAGCCACATGTGCAGATGAAGCTTGATAATGAGATTTCAGAAAAAGAGAGCCTCAAAAATTGGTTAATGATACTATGCCACCCCAGATGTTAGGCTAGTTCAATGCCAATAGAGGTTGATCTTCAAGAAGTGTCACAGTACTTCAAGAACTACACAAGTTGTAGTGTTCCCATAGCAATGCCAAGACCACTAAGAGAATCTGAAGTTCAAGAAATAGCATTGGAGAGACTCCAATCTATGAGGGAGCGGCCGAAACTTGCACAATAAACCTCACCCTTGAAGGGGAGGAAGAAAGTTTGGTATTCATTGGGAAACATCTTACACAGGAACATGAAACAAAGCTCAAAGCACTCCTAATGGAATACCAAGACTGCCAGCATGGTCATACAAGGAAATGAAAGAAATTATGGCTTTGAATTCTTGAAATCTGGAAAACACTTCAAATTTCTCTTTCAGAAAGTAGACCCAACAATATATGCTGTAGTCATGGATGAAAGTCAAGTAGTAAAGTGAGCCATTGATGCTGCGGGTCTAGGCATAACCCCATACATCTGTATGTATCAAATCAAGAATACCTCTTACTTGAGAGCTGCTTCTACCAAAGTGTTTCACTTTTGTTTGCCAAAGCAGCATGCTTCACAAACTTTTCTAAATTGTAGCTTTGGAATCCCGATTGCCATATTCTGATTCCTGAGATCTAACAAGCTCTTGAAATTAACATGACCATAACTTTTGTTCCATTTTGCAAATAGTGGCATCTATTGTGGTTGAGCTGACATGGCATTCTTATCTAGTACTATAGCTAGCATTCTGTACAAGCGTCCTTCCTTGACACCTTTTCCTACTAGATGAAATCTTTTGGATTTGTCTCTGATAGAGCATTCATCTCTGTCAAATATGACTCGTAGTTGTGTTCCATCATTTGACCTACTAACAAGAGGTTCTTGCTGAGCTTCGGAATGTACAGCATATCTTTCACCAATTCTTTTGTACCAGTGAAATTGCTCATAGGGATAATGCTTATCCCTTGAATTGGATTCGGTGTATTATATGTTGCTATGTAGATGACATTCTTTTAACCTTCTAAAGGTTTCATCTCTGCAAACCATTCCTGATGATTTTTCATGTGAGATGATGCACCGTTGTCGATGTACCAAGGATCTTGTTCTGCTTGGTCCACTTGGTAGCTGAAATCCTCTTTTGGATTGCAATCAGTTTCTAGGTACACTTTTCTAGGTACACTGTATCATTCTTCTGCATTCCCTCATTTGCAATAAACATATTCCTGTGTTCATTTGCAAAATGATTATGACTAGAATGTCCATCACGATGATTTCCTCTGTCGTGGAAATTACCTCGATTACTACTAGATTGATCGCCTTGGTTGTCCTACTTCTTGCAGCAATCTTTTTCATAGTGTCCAAACTTGTGTGACAGTAGTTGCATTGGATGTTTGACACACTGGTGGATGCATTCCCTCATCTTTGGAATCTTCCTTGGTTGGAATGATTTCATCTTTGCTGATTTTGATGTTGTTGAGGATATGCAGTGACTGTGTGTGCCTGGAGAGGGGGGATAACTGTGACTCCAAAGGGTAAGAGTGCCACATGGCATTGATGAGGTGGTAGGTTGACTAGACACTGATGACATGGCACTACTGACTAGGATGTTGATGTGCAGTATTGGTTGGACCTGTTGATGACATGGCTAGATGAGAGGATAAGATGATGTGGCACTCAAATAAGGTGGCCACATGGTAGACCTTTGACCACACCTTCTAAACTCTAGGTCAACCAACCATGTGTTATCTTGACTAGGGTATAATGGCCCTGGGTTGCATATCTGCCACGTGTACTAACCACTGACCACACCTTGGGTATTCAAGGCTAGGTGAACCTAGCCACGGTAAAGGTTCTATCTGCCACGTGTCATCTCCTAAGGTCTGATAACCTTGGAGATGTTCTGAAGCAGATTTTGTTGTGCTGGGGTAGACTACAGTTGCAGGTCATGGAAGCTTGTTGGAGGCAGCTTCGAGAGGCTCTATGGAGCCTTGTTGCAGGAGAGCCATCATTTGGCTATGGAGCATGGTCACTTCCTATTGTCGACTATGGAGCCACTGGGATGATAGCTCTTGAAACAAGTCGCTAGTCCCCTAAGTAGGTTGTGGAGGAGCTCATTGCAAGGGATCAGTCATTGGAGAGGCTCTTGGAGCTATAAGCCTTGCTTAGAGAGCTGTTGTGCTTGGCGGTGCTTGCTGGGAGCCCAGAAGGCCAATCTTTTGTTGGAGCTATCATCCGTTGGAGGAGCTAGTGAGCTAATTGGCTGGCTACATTTGGAGCGGGTCATGATACCTTACATTTGGAGGGTTGAAGTCATCGTTTGCAATCGTTTGTAGCTAGAGGTAAGGAGCATGCATGTTTGGAGTGTCGAGTGCCGATAGCTTGAAGGCTAGCAGGTTGGTGGTCTTGTGACTAGAGAAGCTGAGTAGATTCGTCAATGGCATTGAGGAGGTTTCGCTATCCATCGGTTTGCAGGCCTATGGAGTCGAGTCACTGTAGAAGGCTCACCATGGAAGCCTTAGCTACATTGGACTATGGTAGGCTAGAGGCTCTGTGGGTGTTGTGCCTCATGAGCCGTTTTGTTGCATCTGGTAGCCACTTAGAGGTCTGGCTTTAAAGCTGCTAGTTGGAGTAGCCAAGTCGTAGGCTATGGTGCTGAAGCGTGGGCTTCTTTGAAGCTAGCAGAAGGTCGCTGGTGCAGTTGGAGGCATGGAGGCCACACTTGGGAGCATAGCTCATTGAGGCTAGCTATGGAAATACTCGGTCGCTGGCGATATGCAAAGTGGTGTGCAGTAGTCCACAAGGGTGGTGCTTAGCATACAGGATCGTTTTGTCGTCACGGGCTTGGAGCCTATAGATGTGCCCATTTGTGGTTGAAGGTCATCTTGCTATGTGGGATTTTCTGATGGAGCGCTGGAGTCTGCAGAGGCTTTCTCTCCCTCTCAAAGCCAAAGGAGCATAGTCTCCCTTAAAGAGACCCTCTCCCCGCTAAAAGAGTTTTTACTATCTCTCTTCTTGTAGATCTCTCAAACTCATGAACCTCTCAAGTTCACTAAAGAAAACTCTCTATCTCTCAAGGATTAAGAACACTCATAGACTCTCTTTCTCACAAACTCTCTCTCTCACATGGACATCTCTCACAAAAATCTCAAATGGATGGAAATCTTCTATAGAGCAAATGGAAATTCTCTGAATGGAAGAGAATCCTTACGATCACTCAAGAACACTCTCGATCTCTCGATCACTCTCACTCTCTCAACAATTACAATGCCTCAGCGGAAGGCAAGGGAGCTTTGATACCATGACAAAATATGAAGAGGGGAGAGGAGAAGAGTGGAGATGAGGAGAGAGGGCACAGCTAGAGAGCACACCACAAATGACTAACTGTACACTAGATTTAGTTGAAAATTTAGAATATATACAAACCCATTTAGGGCTAGGGTTAGGGTTATTGGTTCTAGATTAAATTTTGGAATGTATAGATTAGTTTAGACATCGTTTTTGTTATATTTCACTACAATGTGGAAGTCGATATCATACGAGGACGTGAATTGAATACATGTCTTCATCATTCATGAACTTTTGCAGAAGTGGCATTTGAAGACAATTCACATGTCCAGATAGTCCTCAGTAGAATGCAATAGTTGAAAGTTGAAAGGAAGAGTGGGACTTTAAACAAAAGTGCTAGAGCAATGCTCAGTGAGAAGCATCTTCTGAATGAGTATTTGGAAGAAGTAATTACCATTACAAACTACTTACTTAATCGGTGAACTGATTTAGGGTATGACACCTCATGAGGCATGCACTAGATATGAGCCATTCTTGGGGCCTCTCTGCATACTTGGTTGCATAGCATATGCTCACATACATGATGACCATTGTAGAATGTTGGATATTAAGTCATGCAAATGCATCATGGTTGGCTACTATGAAGAATGCAAAGCATAGAAATTGTATGCTCCCATCAACCAAAAGGTCATAATCTCTAGAGATGTAATATTTAGAGACTCATAATGGAAAACATCAAATACACAGGGGATGATCACACTGATTACTCAATCACCTATAGAAAAGGTTGATGAAGAAGATCAAGAATTGCCAGAGAATCTACAAGAAGAGTGGCAACTCAAGTGGTCTAGTAGGGAAAGCAGACCACCAGCCAAATTGACATATTCTCAGAAAGGCAAAGCAATTAAGATTTAAACCACATATCATGCCCTTATGACTATCATCATGGCTACAGAAGGACCAGTGTACTTTGAGGATGTACTTTGAGGATGTAGTTAACAAGCAAGAATGGCAAACTGCTATGAATGAAGAATGGAAGCTTTGTATAAAAATAGACTAGGGAATTATGTGACCTTGCACCAGGAAAGAAGGCCATTGCAAACAAATGGGTTAACAAAGTAAAGTACAATCCATATGGAAGCATCGAAAGATATAATCCAAACTAGTTGCAAAAGGATTTGCATAGCAATATGGTCAAGATTATGATGAGACTTATGCTCCAGTCTCGCTTCAGCAACAAATATGGATTCCATAAGAGTTTTGATATCACTAGCAACACTCAACAAATAGAATGTGTACCCGCTAGATGTGAAAAATGCTTTTCTCAATGGTTACTGCGATGCCAAAATTTGATATTTTTTATTTGGCATTGGTATTGTTTTTCTCTATGTTTAATAAGAGTTTGAGTATCAAGTGATAGCCTAGTGGCTCTCACTTATTTCTATTTTCTAAGATATTGTATGGGATTGAGAGGATGAGTGAAATGGATCATTGTGAGTACCATGTGTATGAATGATAAATACCTTGGTATGGGGTGAGAGTTATTTGTGTATGGATATTATGGGGTTTTTAGAAAATAGGAAGAGTGAGTCATATAAAGAGGTGGGCTCATGTCCATGTGTTCCAATAATATAAGAGAGGCCACATGCCAAGCGTGTGTTTCATCCCACCTTACTAAATGGTCTTGGGTCTACTTGATTACATGTTATGCCTAGTATATGTGTTTTCTAATGTGATAAAGAAGGTACCTGGAAGAACTCTGTTAGAAGAGATTGCAACCCGTTTAAGAGAACCAGAAGATTGTGAAGGTGATGCTCAAGCTATTCGCACGGTCATCTCATGATCATATCCTTTCTGTTTGCACCCTTGAATATGTTGGTGAATCAACAATGCCAACAGTAGGCACAATAATAGATTGGGGATTGTTTCATGCACTAGCAGCTTGGCATGAAGAAGAGTTGAGTCTTTGGGTAGTTTTTGACTATAACAGTGGAGTGGTGATTCGCAATGCTTTCAACTTCTTTTGCTATGCAAATGATGAAGAGTACAATATCTTGAAGCTATTATGTGCACTTCCAATTGTGACAAGGGTGATTTTTGAATGCATGTATACACTGTTTTCATGGTGCTGATTGGTCACTTATTTTTTAAGATTTTGTTGAGGATCACATTGTGGAGGGTTTTCAACAAGTGGTTATGCATAATAAGTTGGTCTTGGTATACTAAGTCTCTGTGGGACCTTGTTTGGATCTTGTTTGGGATATTATTTGGATCTTGGTGTTTCATTTTTGTGTTTCATCATGGTGAAGATTCTAGTGTTTGGAGGAACCCAAGGGGAAGACCTGGAATCTTATCTTCGGGATTTTGTTCGAGGATGCTAGCTTTCTGGATGGTCCATGAAGGATCAGGCGGAGATTTTACCTGATTTTCTTAAAGGTATAGCCTTGAGTTGGCATGAGGCCTTGCTGGACTCTACGAAGGAGGATGGAGACCAAGTGGTGGCTGTAATGAAGTAGAGATTTGGGATAGTGGAGTCGCCAAATGCTTTGATGTTGCAGTTGGAGCAGTTCTATCAAGGAGAGGGTGAGATGGTCTCAGCATTGGCAATATGATATGAAACTTTATGGAGAAAGTATGAAAGGGTAGCTTTGCGAGCTGTGACATATGCATCATCGGCCCCTCAAAGTCTCATAGGGATGGAGCTTTTAAAGATGAACAAATTTGTTATGGCTTTGGAGCCTCGTCTTCGCTCAAAAGTAATGAGTAAAGATCCAACAACATACGTGGAGGCACTTCACATTGCGACCAAGAAAGAAGCTTCTCTAAAGATCGAATCCTCTTTTGTGTCTTCAACAACTTCAACTTCTAAGATGGAGGTAATGGGCACTCCTCAGGTACCAAAGTCCTCTGAGTTAGATCATAATATCTCCCAATTGATGGCAGTGTTTACTGATTTGAAATTGCATTTGGTTAATGCATGACAACCCAGAGCACCAAAGAGTGAGTGGGGTCACTTGCTATGAATGTAATGAAAAAGGTCACTATCATCATGAATGTCCTAGATTGAGAAAGAAAGAAGAAAAACAAGTATCCTTGCTAGAAGCTTCTTCAGGGAATGAGGAAAGAGAGGTAATGATGGCTAAACAGGGGCGTGGTAAAGCAAAAGAAGAAGAAGAAAGCAAGGAAGAAGTTGATGAGGAATATCAAGAAGAGGAATACCATAGTAAGAAAAAGAAGGCATCTAGAAGGAGAATTAGCCAGTCATACTTTCCTTTAGGAAAGGCATTGGAAGCTATGACTTGTCGTCCGACCTTAAAGAAAAGAAAGCTCATATCACCTTTGGTCAACTACTTCCTTTGTCTCAAAAACTATGGAAGGAATGGGGAAAGCTAGCAAGCACAAGAGTGTCAAAGAAGAAAAAGAAGAAAAGTGCCAATCCTATTGTTCAAAAGGTAGATATAGATGTTGATGATGATGTACCTATGTTTCATGTGATCATTGATGGTCAAGTGATTTCTAATGTTTACATTGATGGAGGTGCATCGATTAATGTCATGAGTGAGAAGACCATGATAGATGCTAATTTAAAATACTCTAGTAACCTCTCCTTCTCGCATCAAATTGGCTGACAACACTAGGTAAAGACCTTGGGAGTTGTGAAGAATCTAGAAGTAAATGTATGTGGAATTTCTATGCCGACTACTTTTCAGGTGATCCCTACCAAGCCAGATGCACGTGCCTATCCATTGATTTTGGGAAGTCCTTGGCTATGCAAGGTGAAGGCTGTTCAAAAGTGGGATACTGGAGAACTAATTTTGCAGGGAAATGATAAGAAGGCGTGCTACAACATCAAAAGTTGCAAAAAGGAAGTTGTCAAGGAGAAGTCTTTAACATCAAAGAGTCCGAGCTCTCTGACTTAACCAATGAAGAAGAAGAGACAAGGTGTAGCTCCAAGGAGTCCAGCTCAAAGGGTGAGGTGGAAGGAGTGGCCTCTGGTCTTTGTCTTGGTGTTGATCGAGATGAGTCAGAAGGGAACAAGGTGGTGGTACAAGAAGATCCTATAGAGACACTTCATGTGGAGGATGTGGAGCACAGTAAATGACACCAATGCAATGAAGAGCTTCTTGGTGATTCTCTATCAAGTAGTGAGAATCTCCAATACTTGGATATGCTAGATGATTTCCCATAGCTCTTTGCAACAAGCTATTCATAGGTTTGACCAGTCTCTCTTGTGGAGCACAAGATTGAGTTGAATCTAGAAAGGAAGCCAGCTGTGCAATGCTTAAGGCCATGGGCAGTGATCCAAGCTAAGGCACTAAGGAAAGAGGTAACACAACTACTTGAGGTAGGATTCATCTTTCCTATTGATGATTCAGAATGGATATATCATGTAGTTGTCACACCAAAGAAAGGAAATAAGTGGCAAGTTTGTGTGGATTTTCATCCTTTGAATGCATGCACAAAGAGGGATCATTTTCCTTTGCCATTCCAAGATGCAATACTAGACCAAGTAGTAGGGCATGAGATGTATCTTGTATGTGATGGGTATTCTGGGTACTTTTAAATTCGTATTTAGGAGGAAGATCAAAAGAAATCATTATTTGTCACACCTTAAGGAGTTTACAAAGTGATGCCTTTTGGGTTGACCAATGCACCAACTACATTTCAAAGGTTCATGAGTCAAGTGCTTGAGCCTTACTTGGGAAAGTTCAAAAGGGTGTTTTTGGAGGATTTTTGCATTTATTCTCGGTGCATAGATCACATGGAGAAGTTAAAGATGGCCTTAGCTAGGATTAATGAAGCAAAAGGGTGTCTAAATCCTAGCAAGTGTCATTTGGCTCAAACAAAAGTAGTCTTGTTGGGGGGCATACTGTGTCTAAAGAAGGCTTACAAATGGATCTTGACAAGGTTCAAGCAATCATGGCATTGCCAAGTCCTGAGAGTGTCACTGGTGTTCATAGAATTCTAGGAAAGAGCAAGTATTATCAACGCTTTTGTGATGATTTCACACAGATAGTACATCCCATGAACTTGTTGACAAGAAAAGGAGTTCTTTCCAATGGGGTGTGGAGCAACAAGAGTCTTTTCAGCAACTTAAGGAGGCCATGAGTAAGGGCCCAATCTTGAAGGCCCCTGATTGGTCTCAAGAGTTTTATGTAAATCCAAGTGTATCCTTGCATTTGATTGGTGTTGTATTGCTACAAAAAGGAGAGTCAGGTAGAATGCAACCCATTTATTATGCCAGCTGATTACTTATAGACGAGGAAACAAGGTATGAAGAAATGGAGCAACAAGCTCTCTCTTTGGTGTTTTTAGTTAGAAAATTTTGCTCCTATTTATTACCTCGACCATTTTTCTTCCTTACCTCTCAGTCTATATTAGCATATCTAGTTTGCAAGCCTAATCCTAGGGGGAGATTTGCAAAATGGTTGTCAGAGCTTCAAGAGTTCTCTTTCTCTTTTGTCACTAAAAATACCACTAGGTCCACTATGGCAGATTTGCTCACAGGATGAGAGGATCTAAGAGAAGAAAAGAAATATAAGGAGGACATTAATGATGAGAGGGAGACAACACCAACATCTTTTGTCTTGTATTTTGATGGGGATTTTAGTCCTTCATGCCATCAAGGAGCCGAGGGGATGGTCTTGATGAATTCTGAAGGTTAAGAGGTGTGGACAAGAGGACAAGAGCTTCCAGGTATCACAACTAACAATGCTTTGATTCTTGGTTTGGAGGGTTGTCTTCAAAATCAAGTTAAAGAATTGGAAGTAAGAGGAGATTCTCAGCTTATTATAAAGCAAATGCAAGGGCATTATAAGACAAGAAGTCCTCATTTGAAGGAGCTTAATCAAAAGGCTATGGCATTATGTAGTCAGTTTGATTTTTGCACATTTGTTCGTATAAATAGAAAAGAAAATCAAAGGGCAAATGAGTTAGCTAATCAAGCCATTGTAGTACAAGACCAGGGGGTGGTTTCTTTGGTAGACACTGGATGGCCAGAACTGCAAGATGTTTAGGAATATGTGGAAGAAGGCATGTTTCCTCGAGGGTTAACTCCACAACAGAAGCTGAGATTCCTAAGGAAGGCTTGTCCCTGTACTATTGTTGATGACATTCTTCATAAATTGGGAAAAGATAAGGTGCTCCATTAGGTGGTCCTTCCCATGGAGACTAGGAGAATCCTAGAAATGTGTCATGAATGCTCTCGTCATTTTGCTTCAACAAGCACAACTAGGAGAATTCTTAATGCAGGTTACTTTTGGCCACACCTCCATAAGGATGTATATGAATGGTGTCAAAGTTGTAAAGTATGCCAAAAGTTTCGAAGGCAACAGTTGATTCCTGGGCACTTGAAGCCTATTCCAGGATATGGACCATTTGAGAGGTGGGGGTTGGACTTTGTGGGACCAACCACTCCCTCGCTCATCTCAGGGAAAGCATTATTTATTGGTGGCCATAGATTATGCAACTCGGTGGGCAGAGGCCAAGGCCATAGTCAATAGCAAGGCAAGCACAGTTGCAAAATTTCTCTTTGATTAAATTTGTTCACGCTTTGGTTATCCTTTGGAAATTCTCACTGATGGAGGAATCTCTTTTAGAAATGAACTAATTGAAGACGTGGTGCATAAGCTAAAGATAAATCATAGCATGTCCATGCCATACTATCCCCAATGTAATGGCTTGGCTAAGAAAACAAATGGATTGTTGTGCAATTCAATGGGAAAGCTTGTAGACACCAAGAAAAGGCAGTGGGATAGGCACTTGGCAGAAGTTTTATGGGCTTACAAAACCACGCACAAGCTAGCTATTGGGTTTGCACCATTCCAACTAGTGTATGGAATAGAAGCCATTTTGCCCATTGAGTTGGAGGGATGTGCACACTTTCTGAGCAAAAACCTACGAGCAAAAAAGTCCGAGCGATAATTTTTGACACCAACAATGCTTGTATATTTCTCAAAGGAATATACAATTCTTTCTTAATTTCTCATTTATGGAACCATATACTTACTTATTTTTCATTATAACCCTCATTTTAGAGAACATCATCTATAGATGAACAAATAGTGAACACTTTAGAAACTCCTATAATTACCTCCCTACCATGCTCTCTTTTGAGGATTATGGTAATTAAATCAATTTAAAAGAGTTTCCCTAATCTTTAGCAATCCCATATTTGAAGCTCTCATATAACAATGTATACCATATTCCTTGGATGAGTAGGAAAAAGATATTGGAAACCTCATACTTGAGGCCATTATAATCGATCATAAATTAATCTCTAATACATTGTCAAATATGGGAAGGCAAGGAACAAATTTTCAAAATATTCCCAATTCTCCAAACCTAAGTACTTTTAAGAAAATGTGGTCTCTATTGAACTCCTTCTTACCATAATATGAATTAGGGAGAAGTTGTAACTCTCATATACATCTTGAAATTTTGACTTTTTATCTTTTATAACCATCAAAAGTATAATTTTAAGCTACCATTGCATAGATCATAAAATTTTGAACATTTTTCCGTTTGCAGCTCCTCAATCTGAGATAAGGAGCAAAAGTTATGACCCCTTCTGTGTAGGCTCTCCAAGGGTATTCCGGTGGCGGAATAGGGTTGGGGGGCAAGCTCTTCAAGCATATTCCTCCGGAAAAATACACTTAGAGGGTCTATTAAAAAAGTATTATATTATTTTCTTAAGTCATCTTGAGGAACTATAAAGAGAATATTTGCTCAAAATTTCATGATCCAACCAATGGTGAAAGGAAAATAAAGGATTTTTGAAAGTGATAAAATAAGTCACCACATGGACATTATATATGTATATTATATAAAGGTATATTTATATCTATATCTATTTATTAGTATTTCATATTTACTTACATATTCCTTGAAATAATTTGGATTTTTTTGCTCCCCAAAAATGACTTGAGTTTATATATTTTGACCCTTCCTACCTTTTGTCTGCTCATCGCTCGGGGGTTTTGGCTCGGAAAATGGAAACCCCCGAATTGGAGATACATAGTCTATGTGGTGCTATTGCAAGAATAGAAGGACAAGAGGATGCCTATGCTCAATGCTTGGTATAGCTTTCTGAAGCCTTGGATGAATGTAAATTACAAGCCTCGCAAAACTTGGAAGCTTCTCAAAAAAGGTGCAAGGCCTCTTTTGACACCAAATTATGCAAGAAAAAATATATTGTAGAAGGAGATTCAGTCATGAGATTTGATAGCTATTTGGACAACCAGCTAGACAAAAAGTTTATCGACCGATGGGAGGGACCATATGAGTCAAGAAGTTCACCAATGGAACCTATCAGCTTGAGGATGTTGACGGCATGGTGATACTCGGACGCACCTATGAGGTACGCCTTAAATTCTTCAATGCTTGACTACCTTAAGGGCCAGCAGACCCTCTCTGTCACTAGAGAGGATCTATTGGGGAGGGAAAGATGTGACGCCAAAAATTGATATTTTTTATTTGGCATTGGTATTGTTTTTCTCTATGTTTGATAAGAGTTTGAGTATCAAGTGATAGCCTAGCGACTCACTTATTTCTATTTTCTAAGATATTGTATGGGATTGAGAGGATGAGTGGAATGGATCATTGTAAATACCATGTGTATGAATGGTAAATACCTTGGTATGGGGTGAGAGTTATTTGTGTATGGGATATAATTATGGGGTTTTTAGAAAATAGGAAGAGTGAGTCATATAAAGAGGTGGGCTTATGTCCATGTGTTCCAATAATATAAGAAAGGCCACATGCCAAGTGTGTGGAAGGCATGTAGAGGAGTGTGGAGTCAAGAGGAATCCTTCTAGAATTCCTATGTGGAATAAGGAGGATGTGGACATATGGAAAAGAGAGAGTCTCTATGGGCTCCATGTGGGGAGACTCAACTTTCTCAATATTTTAAGAGTCTTGAGCATCTTTTAATGGATACATGGCAAGAGTAGCCAAAAAGGACATGGATGGTGACATACGGGCTTATGTGATTGATGGGGAAAGCAATCTATAGGCAGCAATTGTAAATGGGTTAAGGAGGGTAACAAAATCTCTATAAAAGGAGCCCTCCTCTCCCTTGTTCAATATCTCTTCCACCATTATGACTTATGTTTCTATAGCTCTAGTCTCCTCAAGCCTCTTCCATGAGCCTTCTCTCCCTCTTGTAGATATTCTCTTATGTACACTCTTGAGTCCATCTCTCTTTAGTTCCTTCTCTCTCTATGAGTAATCTTGGAGCTTCCGCTCCATCTTGTACATATGAAACCTCTTCTTCTCCCTTGTGTTTGTAGTATTTTGAGTTGCATTGGAGTGGCGTCTCACTCTATTGACAATGAAGATCACTTTGTATTCCCTCTCTTGAGTCTCTCTTCCCTTTTCTTTCTTTCAAAGCCTTAAAAGTTCTTTCTATTTAGTCGCTCATTGCACACACATGGTCCATCCATTTCCCGAGCCACCGAGGGAGTTACTTACCCTCTTCTAGGTGAAATCTATAAGTGGTATCCAGATCGTTGATGAAGGTGGAGTCTTGAGGCAGCATACTACTCAGGCGAAATTAGCATGGGTGGAGGGCAGTTTTTATGATAGTTTGACATCTTGTTAGTTTTTTGCTCATAACTTTTCACTCGGTAGACCAATTTTGATGAAACTTATATCAATGCAAAGCTATCTTTAAGGTGCATGTCTTGTGTGATTAGACCTTGAATTAGTACTACAACAAAAAGCTATGAGTCTCTATGTTTGATAGTTTGTTTTCATGATAGTTTTTACCCCCATCTAATAAACTGCCTAGAACTTTTTGGCCACTTCTTTGTTTCTTACAAACCTACATTAATGCTAATCCCATCTCAAGGAGCATCTCTATATGTATTTGAATCTTTGATATCATGTCTACTGAAAGTTATAGGCCTTTGTGTCTAATGATAGTTTGCAGAGTGTTTTGAGCTAACTGTAAAGGTATCTATGAATGTGGTGCAATGTTTCCTCAAAACCTACCCTTCCGACCCAATCAGCCCCTTCAAACTCCTCGATATATATCAGTTCATGTCATGTTGAGCCACAAGATCTTCTTTCAACAACGTATCGCTCTTCTCTTTGACACAGACTGGCTTGCTGAGATTATGGCCTCTAGTGATCCTTTCCTTCTCCCTATGCTTGACTACAACATCACTTGGGATGTTACCATCTTCATTCTCATCTAAGGGAGGAAAGTATGGTGTGGTATCTTGGCATAAAATCTTCTTTTTAATGTCCCTTTCTCAATGATAAATATCTTTGTCACTTAGTTCAAAAGTAGTAGAAAGTGAAGAGGTGCGTGAAGTTTATTATTCCCAACTTCATGTCACAATTACCTAGACGAGGAAGTCTACATGCAGCAACTAGCAGGGTATGTTGAACTATGGAAAGAGCATCAGGTTTTCCATCTCAAGAAAAGTCTCTATGGATTAAAGCAAGCACCTAAAAGTTGGTATAGCAGAATCAAAAAGTTTTTTGCTAATCTAGGAGAAAGTCAAATGCAAATCATACTCTCTACAACAAAGTCCAAGGGGAAGACATTAATATTGCACTTTTGTATGTAGATGATTTGATTGTGACTGGAAGCAGTGATAGCTTCATCACAGTAAGCTAAATCAAGACTTCCCTATAAATTTTGACATAAAAGATCTTGGACTCATGCACTATTGTCATGGAATTGAGTTCAAGATTGCAGCCACTCCCATGCAATAGAGTTTGAAACTTAATAAAGATCCATAAAATGCTATAGTCAATGACAAGTACTATCGGCAGCTAATTGCATCTCTTATATATCTGACTATCACAAGGCCAGATATTTGTTATCCAATAAGCTCACTAGCATAGTTTATGGCAAATCCAAAACAGTCTCACTGGAATGCATCTAAGAGAGTCTTCAGATACATCAGAGAGGTACAAAATAGTTTGGAATGGAATGCAGAGGAAGTTATCCAAGATTGCATGGATAATGTGACATTGACTATGCAAGAGATCATGAGACTAGAAGATCCACAAAAGGATATGCATTTTTCCTTGGTCAAGATGCTATATCGTGGTTGTGAAACAAGCAGTCAACTACTTCTTTGTCTCCAAAAGAAGCAAAATATAGAGCAATCACAATAGGTGCATGCTCAAGGCTATATGGCTCAAAAAACTATTGTCAAAAACAAATTACTTTGATGAGTCAAAGTCAACAACAATATTCTATGATAAACAATTGGCTCAAGCATTAGCCAATAATCCAGTATATCACTCCAAGACCAAGTACCATGTAAGAGAGAAATTCATCAGAGAAAGAGTGTTACTTGGTGACATCACATTGCAACATTATGATAGCAAAGAGAATTTTGTAGATGTCTTTACCAAACCACTTGGGAAAGAGCTTTTTGAGAAACATTGACAAGCTCTTAGTTTGGCCAAGAGGAAGGACATTCCCTTTAAAGGGGTGTGATGGAATTCAATGTTCATTGCTTCTTTGATTCCCCATAATCATCATCTTAAGGAAAGGACTACTACATGATGTTGATCTTGAGGGAGTGTGTTGAGGAGTCATCTCAACATCATGTGAGCATATGTGCTTAGCATTAACCTAAAAGAGTGCTAAAAAGGAAAGGGCTGGAAACCCTAACCGTAGCCCTAACCCTAAAGGTGTTCGTATATATTCATTCTTTTCAATTAAATTTTAATATGCCCTCTCTCCTCATCTCCACTCTTCTCCTCTCCTCTCTCCATATTTGTTCACCAAAGGCTACCACCACACATAGGGAATTGCACCTATAGATTAGTGTCCCTTCAATCATGTACTGCATCATACACAATCAAAGGGCTGTAGGAGTCCAACTTTTTTTCACCACCACCATCTTCTATCTTTTGCGGCCTATTAATTAGCACTTTGTTGATTCTTGTCTACCTCTTCCATGTCCCTTATATAGTTGGGCTTCAGGTTCCTGCACATGTTGTCATTCCTCATCAAGGTTTCACTGGTGGCATGGCTTGTTAGATTTCTTCTTGATCTTTTTTACCTTCTTTCCTGTGTTGTAGTGAGACAGGTGTGGAGTTCATTACTGATTTGGCTTTTTGCTTTGTTGTTACTTCAACTTTTCTATTTTTTTGTGGCTTGAGTGATTGGGACTTGATATTGCTTTTCTTTTTTTGCTCCTAGGCCTTAAATGTGCCTAATCTATAACCATATATTTGTTTAGGAACCCCTTCAACTATTTGTGGTGCCATACACAATCAAAGGGCTGGTATGGGTTTCATAGTCCCTATTGTATCAAACACCTCAAATGCCCCAGTGGGGTGCCTCAAGCATAAAGTCTCCAAAGCCTCTTGTTTAGCTTGCTTCATCAAGTGCTCTAGCAAGTGCTAGACCTCTTGCAAGCATATGTTACCTATACTCTCTTAATTTTTTCCTAATGTGTCTTATTTGTCTTCAATCTTTATCATTCGTGGTTTATTGGACTCTAATTTTTATTTCCAACCTATTCTTTTGCTATCAATTTGATAGTTTTTTAATAGATTGCAAACCCAACTACTACGGTTATTCCTTGTATGTTATGACCAACATTTCATATGAGGCAATGGTATCATGTTCTATTTCCACGACAAGGCATGCGAGGACATTTGATCCTAATCTCCATGGATTTCCCATTTCATTTGATTGAGGCCTGCTAGTAGAAAACTCACAAATTTGCTTGGGTGCAAGCCATTGGTCATGTATGATAACCACTGGTTTAGTGTAGCATATACCATCTCTCAATTGTGTGTGGTGCTGTAGATAGCCAAAACCCCTTGTTACTCATACCTATTCTTTGATTGTGTGTGGCATCATAGTATAGTCAAAGAACTTTGCCTTCTCAAATAGGTAGGGATGAGGTGCCCCTAGCATTTCATGTACAAGCTACAAGCTCACTACAAGGTTGGGAATGTTTCCAAGAATTCATCCCTTGAGCACAATGTTGAAGCAATGCTATTGGTGAGGGGAATTGTTCTGTGAGAGCCACAGACCTATCACACAAATTGCCTATAAACATGCCGTTGGTCTATAAACATGGACGTTGGATCATGTACATAGATGATTGACAAACCCTAAGTAAATACTATTTAAATTCTTAATGACCTTTGCTATTTGGATGTTTTAAAATCACTAATCCTATGCTAAATTTAATTGACCAAATGTTCCTTGAGTAAATACTATCTGGATTGCTACATCAAGGATGCTACATCTATGAGAGTATAGAACATCTTACCCAATTAGACAATGGGTAGAGAAGAGCACAACGAGAGTGAGAGTGGAAGGCACATATCTATTTTGATCTTAACTATCAGGAGGCAACACAGATCTAAGCTAGCTATTCTGAGAATAATGAAAATAAAATAGACCATGGAGTTTAGCCATAGACATACCCATAGTCTATTTGTTTGAAGCTACTCCTTTGTATTATCTTTCTTCGATAGCCATAGCAAACTATAGTAGTCATCCCTATCTGCCTATGGTCTATTGTTGCATGTAGTTGCTTTGTTTGTCTAATGCTAGTTCTTCCATGCTACCCTTTGACTATGTGCAGTGTCATATCTATTCATGAGGCAAATCTATCTCTTCCCCCAAGTAGAATCATCTTTCCCCCTTCACAAACACATTTAAAGAGGGGATCCATAACATCAATGCTTGATTTTCTATGTCAGAGAAAACATTACAATCAAAAAAATAAAGGGGGAGTGGCTGCTCGGCATGACTAGTCGTGCCAAAATTTTCCTTACACTATTTGGATAGGTAGACTCATCTTTGGAGCAGTGGAATTTGAACTTCTTTTGTAGGAAATTTGACTTCAGCATCTATTATCCACAATATTAAAAATCTGTGTGCTCTCAAGTAGAGGAGCTCTCTTGCCTCTTTTTTTTCTCCCTCTAAAACAATGTGTTTGGTGTGACTCTTCTAATAGGTGAGCGGATGGACATGCCATGTAAAGGTTGGGAAGTTTGCATGCTGTTTTTGACCTCAAAGTGTTATGTTTTGTTGTGTTATTCCTATGCAATGCTAAGGCCTTACATAGTGGAAACTAACTAAGACTGTATTGTAAGATTTAGTGCTATATTAATGAGGCATAGATTCATTACATCAAAGGAGGGAATCATTAGATGCTATTATTTACTTGAAAGGACATTTGGAGCATGATTCCTTCCACGGATATCTATACCCTAGGCAAGAATTGAATACATCCATGAATTGAGCATAAGTTCACTTGGCATGTGTTGAAGCATGCATGGATGGGCTCTGTGCATGGATACATTCAAATTGCTAGCTTCAATGAGTCCCTAGATTGGTACATTAATTGGATTTTGATAAGGGGTTCTTGGTCACAAGTTTTTCCTCCAAACTTGTAGTAGGAGAAACATGAATTTGTAGTGAGCCAACATGCAATTGCAAATACTTCACACAACATATGTTGCAAGATCCATTTGTGCATTGGAAGCATGCATATCTCATTTACATTTGTGTGTGAGGATGGAATATGGAGTTCATGATGGTATACTAGCCATGCCTCACATCTTCTAGATATTGACCTCTTCAAGAGTGTATGTGACAACCGTGACAACTTAGCTTGATATCATGGATATTTTTTATGATACTAAATATTCCTTTGAAATGATAGTTCACATAACACTAGCATTCTTTTAACCTTTGATAGGAACTCCTATGTGGTTGTAGTTTTTGGATTTTATCTCTTCTAATCCTCAAAACCATTATGTTTATGAATCAAAGAAATTGATGGTAGCTATGAAACAGCATGGACTTTGTTGGAATGTATTGCATTACAACCACATTTAAGAGAGGGTCCTTGTAAGTTTGTTTGAACATTTCATTGCAATAGACTACATGGATTCTAAGTTTGATGGTTGCAATTGCTGTCACTTATGATTTATGTTAGTGGCATGATATTGTGGAATATTTATAATTGAATTGGACTAAAGGCTTTCGTGTCCAACATATGAACTAAGGCTGATTTGGTTTGCATGCTATTCGCTGTTGTATATCCTTTTGTGATTTGTTTCCATGTTTATGATGTGCTGTATGTTCAATGTATATATGATAGGTACTTCCATTACAAAACATTGCACATGCATGTAATTATTACCATGTGATGATTACAATGATTCCTAGCCTTTTAAAGCTCTAAGGAACTTTGTTAGCTTTGTTCAAAACAAAGTTGCTATATATTGATTTTGCTAATCAAGTACTATCTATTAAGTTAATTATTATTAATTAACAAAATTAATAATATCTAAAAAGCTCTCACAAACCCACTGCAAAAAATACTCATAAGAAATCCAACCCCCAATGCACTTGCTAATCATACAATGGGATTCTTCATTTCTAAATTGCCTTAGGACCCACTTTACAAATCATCATGCCACTTGTCTTCCTTATCTCACCTCACCATTATCTTAAAGATCTTTCTCACCTATCCAAACCTTTGTTAATGTGCTCTTGTAGGCACCATTCTCTCAACATCCCCCTTGGTGCCTCATTCTCTTGTCTACATAAGGTGGTTGGGCTTTTACATTGATGCTGTTGACCCTCTTTTTTGGTTGGGCCACTCAAATTTCCATCTCACCTCTTCCTTTAGAGACACCTTCACATGCTTATGTGCTTCTAATAGGAGGAATCTTGTGTTTATCATGCTCTCTGGTTTGACAAAAAGTAGTGTCGCTAGCCTCCAACATCTGGAGTTGAATTTGTAGTAATGAATATAATTATTTGCACCAATAAGGTAACTTAAACCATACTAAGATACTTGGTAGTGTTAATCATATGTGATTTGCTCTAGCCTTTATCAAGTGTGCAAATAAAAGATAATTTTACAAGTAGGTGATTCAATATTTTTTGCAAATGGCTAAATAATTTTCTAATCGCTTGCATTAGTTAATCTATGTCACACACGAGCATCTATATCTTTGAATATCTGCAAAGAAAATGGCTAGAATTCAAGATCATATAAACTTTAAATAAACTTTGCATGAGACTTTTAGTCATTTTCACCTCTCACCGCCCCCAAAGAATATTTCTTGACAAAGCTTGTGATATCACATGTCCGCTTCAATGTCCTAAAGAGGACAGGGTGGAAAAACCATTATGGCCTTGATTTTGGTAAAGCTTTTCACGAAAGAAAGACAAGTTAGATAGCACTACTAGCAAAAAACATTTTCCCTAGCTAATCAAAACATGAATACTCTCTAAGTCTAGCTAGTTTATGCACACATTTGTTGGTTTTGCTACCAGATTATTCATTATTCAATATCTTAGCCATTATTCTAAAGATAGGTGGACTTTTAGGTTGTTTGTCTCAATTTCAACTGGTATGAAATACACTAAAGGACGTGTTTTTCTTCACACTTGATAGCACGAAGACTAAGATAACTTCATTTTAAAGTCTTTTAAAACACTAATGACCTCCTTAACAAGGTCAGCTTGACCAAGTACACATGAAATCCCATAAGGTCCTTAGGACCCAAGCATCTCTCCATAGCAATGTCCACAGAAAACCTACAAACTATATACAAATGTTTTTCCTTATCACATGTAAAAAATACTTTCTCAATTTTATAAATTGCAAAATTTTGGGCATTAAAAAAAAAAAACTTATGCACACTAACTCAACCATTTTGAACCTATTGAGCATGGCTCTACCCTACAAGAAACAATCCATTGTATGTGGCTGCTCAGGTGGGTAGAGAGCCCTACCAATGGGCAATTACAAAATATGTGCAAGTTTTGAAGGAAAACCTACAAAATTTTGAAACCCCATTGAGAAAAATGTTTAGTGATTTGTTGAGGAAAATGTTTGTGATTTGTTGAGAAAAATGTTTTCGAATAGAAATGTTGGCTCCAAAGTCCCTTAGAGGGCCTCCCCACTCTCATGCTAAAGCTAGAACTCTAGCAGGGAGATGTTAAGCCAACATTGAGAGAAGCACGTCCCCATAAAAGCTTTGTGATTCCAACATGTCGGTAATGAGGACCTGATAAGGTTGTTGTAGGTTGTTTCATCCAATCAAAAAGAAGCACACGAAAAGAAGCTCGACGTCTATGCACCAATTGCAGCACTTGGGCAATGGAATACTAGGCTAAAATGCAAGAAATTCACAAAGCCAGGCAAGCGGTTAATGGCCAGGGAAAATGTTGGGTGTAACATATTGCTAGTAATGGAGCTAGAAAAGGTGTTTATTGGAACCACGTAGGGCTTGGGCTAGTTGGATTGAGGTGTGAGGAGAAGGAAATTTTATTTTTCTTTATTTGATGTAAATATATATATAGTATACCTCATTAACAAGCTAATTACAAGCAAGCTTCTTAGATCTCAAATTACAAACGTAATAATGAACTTATTCTATTATCTCAAGTGTAGGATGTCTGTTATAATATTAATTCAAGATATTGAAGATTCGTGGGTATAAAAATTGAACTTTTAGGAAATTTTCCATGGTTTTCAAAAAAAAAAGAGAGCTTACGTGGTAGTAGAGGAGAAGCTAAGAATGACCAAGATTGTTAGAGACGAGTTTGCTTGCCCACAATGTTGGTGGATATATATGCCAAGTGTTTGATGAATGTCTAGCCCAAAATGTGCTCTCCTAGCTTGATTGATGTGTTTGCTATGTTGTAGAGTTGTTGAGATTGCTTGCTTGCACGTGAAAAGGACATCAAGGAGCACTCCCTAGATTTAGATCGTCCAAATTTAAGATCTCATACCTTGGATGCAGCATACTTGTATGTGATGATTTGGTATTGACCCTATGTTAGGAGGAAAATGTATGCTTACATGATGTCAGAGATATCAATGATGTTCATGCATTATTTTTTATGTATTAGACTGTAGCTCTAGTGTATGATGATTTTTATAATGAGGAGTTTCTTTTGAATAATAGAAGTGGATGTTTTGCATTCTGAAAGCCTATGGTAACATAGAGTAGTTGATAAGGGCACAAGTCCTTGATGAGGTTCTTGTGTAGAATGTTGTCTCCTAGTCTCTATAGTGATCACTCGATATGAACAACATTGGTATGGTGAGGAAGCAATATGCTCTCTTGAATGGTTCAACACAAGTCTCTCTGAATGAAGTAAACATTTTTTCACCTTGAAAGCCGTTGGTAGGTAATATACTTACCAATGCTTTGATGGACATGTGGTCCACTTGCAAAAGCTCTAAGACACTTGACAATCTTCTTTTCTACCTATTTGAATTGATGATCCACTAATCTGATGGATGAGGAATGATTGAGGCTAAGGTGTGCATATATAGGTTGTTAGATTTGCAAGTCAACTCGGGAAGGGTTATGTCAGCCTATTCAAACTAGGCATAAATGATTATATTTATTTAATATAGATGGTTTGTTTGCTCAAATTGGGATGGCTTGAATATTTAATATACTAATGGTTGCTACTCACTATAGTCTAGTTGCTTTTGGAAGCCTGTCTATCAGCCAACACCTGGATTGTGATTCATAATTTGTTTTTTTGTTTTTTTGCCTCTTAGTCTTTGGCACCGCTAGGAGTGAACATGAGCTTGTTGGGCGCTATTGTTTGCAATGGTGAGCTCCTCTCCTTAATGTATGCAGATTTAAATAGTGCACATGATCTAGATATCTCATATCGTCCCTCATATTGCCTCCAAAGTGACATCAAAAGTCATAATGTATCAAGCTCACATAAGGACTCTTTAAATTCCTCTAGGAAAAATATATATTTACAGTATGGGATTTATAAATTTTGTAAAATTTTACAGAGGGGGTATAAGGAAATACAAAAAATAGGTTACATAGGGGTTTATAAAAGAAGCCTTGAACGCACGTGATATAGACATATTACACTAAGTGACCCCCCCAAGACCTTAATTGCGTGTATCAACAAATATACTCAAAATTATTTAAGATGATATTGTGTTTATTCAATTTTATTTAAGATGATATTTGTATTTATCTATTTGAAGGAGATGCTTCATGAATCTATGCACATGCAGGATCATGACAGCATAGGGTTGCTAAGCCTTCCAATATGAAGGAGATGCTTCATTAATCTACACACATGCAAGATCATGACAACATAGTTGTCAAGTCTTCTCACATGGAGAAGGTACCATCAAGTAATCTATGTTGTGAATACAAAAGTGGCACAGAAATTAATTTGTGACACAGCTTGAAGCTTTTGTGGTAATTAATATTTTATCAATAATGCTCAGTTTCATTTCATTACATGTATATTATACAGTTGACTATCATTTTGAGAAGTGTTCTAGTGCATACGATGTCTTCAATGTTTGGTATTGAATGTTTGTGGCAAGTAACTTTTTGTCAAATATGCTCAATTTTTTTCATTACATGGATTGTAGGATTGATTATTATCTTTGGAAGTGTTCTAGTGTATAAGATATCTTCAATGTCTCCATTGCATCATGTCTTCCATTAGCCTTGATTGTGCTTTTCGTATCCTGTGGTTTTATAATAAGCATGATTTAATGTGCATACTATGTCTTCAATGCTTGGTGTTGAATGTTTGTGAAAATAATTATTTTATCAAATATGCTCAGTTTTATTCCACTACATGGATTGTATGATTGATTATCATCTTCAAAAGTGTTCTAGTGTATAAGATGCCTTCAATCTCTCCATTGCATCATGTCTTCCATTAGCCTTGGTTGTGCTCTTCATATCCTATGTTTTTGTATTAAGCACGATTTAATGTGCATACAATGTCTTCAGTGTTTGGTGTTGAATGTTTGTGGCACTTAAATTTTTATCAACTATGCTCAGTTTTATTCCACTACATGGATTCTATGATTGATTATCATCTTCAGAAGTGTTCTAGTACATATAAGATGTCTTGAATCTCTCCATTGCATCATGTCTTCCATTAGCCTTGGTTGTGCTTTTCGTATCTGGTAATTTTGTAATAAGCGTGATTTAATGTGCATACAATGTCTTCAATGTTTATGGCAATTAAATTTTTATCAACTATGCTCAGTTTTATTCCACTACATGGATTGTATGATTAATTATCATCTTCGAAAGTGTTATAGTGTATAAGATGTCTTTAATCTCTCCATTGCATCATGCCTTCCATTAGTCTTGGTTGCTCTCTTCATATCCTATGGTTTTGTAATAATCATGATTAAATGCACATACGATGTCTTCAATGTCTGGTGTTTAATGTTTGTGGCAATTAATTTCTTATCAAATACGCTCAGTTTATTTCATCATATGGATTGTATGATTGATCATCATCTTCAAAAGTGTTATAGTGTATAAGATCTCTTCAACATCTCTGTTGCATCATGTTTTCCATTAGCCTTGATTGTGCTTTTCATATCTTATGGTTTTCTAATAAGCATGATTTAATGTGCATACACTATCTTCATTATTTGGTGTTGAATGTTTGTGGCAATTAGTTTTTTATCAAATATGATTAGTTTTATTCCACTATATGGATCATACAATTGATTATCATATTTAGAATTGTTTTAGTGTATAAGATGTCTTCAATATCTCCATTGCATGATGTCTTCTATTAGCCTTAATGATTGTGATTTTCATATCCTATGGTTTTGTAGTAAGCATGATTTAATTATTCAACATGCTTAGTTTTATTCCAATGCATGTAGGATATAATCTATTATAATTTTTTGAAGTGTTCTAGTATGTAAGATATCTTCAATGTTTGGTGTTGAACTTTTGCTTTTTTCATATATGTGCTACCTAGTAGCTTTTATCATTTTGAATCCTTGAGTTTTTGAGATTCTGTTGTGGTAACTCTTATTTATCTACTCATCATATTTGTATTTATCTTTGTGAAGGAGGTGCATAATGAATCAATTCACATGGAGGATCATGACAACATTAGAGTTGTGGACTCTTTTTACATGGATAAGGTATTGTGATCTAGTCTTATGGTGTGAATGACACATCACCTAGCCACATCATCATTGACACATCACCAAGCCACATCATCTTTGACCAGTCATCTTGCCACATCATCACTCCCACCTCATCACTGCCATGTGGCACTACCCCCTATCAAGCACAGTGACCTACCAGGCACAACCAGTCACTGCTTGTGCACCCAATTGACACATCATCACACAGTGCTTCCTAGGTATAGTCTTCTTTTTCTACATGTGACTCAGTGCGACATCATCATTTCACTCTTTTTTGCCTCTGCACCTAAATCAAGTCATATCTCTTTATCTAGGAGGAATTTGAGGGTGCTACAAAAAGGTGGAACGATCAATTTTTTATGCTCTATGTGCTTGTCACATCAGTCGCACATTTTGGCACAATTATCACTCACTTTTGAGCCTCGCCGACAAATCCACTTCCTACATGCACATCAGCCTCTACATCGATGCATCTGACCCAAAATATAAAAAGAACCAAAGAAAAGAAATTATTTGCTGTTCTTTCAGCAATCGACGGTTGGTATAGATTTAGATCAGAGTAGACTAGATCCCCATAGGGGAGATGCTTTGAATTTCTCCAAGTTGCCAATCTAAGCCATGCCCAAAATTCCTAACTAGTTCCTGCTCGGAGTTAGTCCCTACGCTCACATACAGTTTCACATCATCACATTACCTAAGACTTGATGTTCATCAGTTCAATGAGAGAAATCTTCAATGATATTGGCATATTTTTTAGTGGGAAGATAGCACATGATTTGACTTTACACACACATGCCATCATTGTAAAGCCTATTTGGCTATTTCCCGGCATTGTGCACATCACTTCAGCCTTGTAAAGCCACTAGCTGTTCCTAGCATCATTTGCCACAAGCTTTGTAATTCAAATCAGATTATATATATTGCAGTTCTACCTTCACCGACAGTTCAAATTTCACTTGCTATAGTCAGTGTTTTGAAATTGATTTAGACAGTGATTTTCACAACACTTTGAGTACATTTCCCGTACCATGTCTACAACTATCAACCTCAATCTAGAGGCATTTGCTAAGCTAGACAACTCCTATTATGGCACATGGAAATACCAAATGGAGACCATTCTTGTACTTCCGGACAAATGGGAGTCATTAATTAGGGGAAATATAGGCTCAAAAAGAGCCTCATAAGGGAGAGATTAAGATAAATATTGACTCCTTAATCTCTAAGTGAAAAGATCATGGATCACTTGTGGTAAAAAGGGAATTTGATATGTCATCATGGCATTGAAGATGGTGCCAGTTCTCAATCATTGATCTCGATCCTCATCTAGTGGCTCGCATTTCATGATCCAAGGGCTCGCACGTATCGCCTTTTTTGGACCATTGGATCCATACTCCCATCCAAGGGCACATGTAGCGCACCAATTGTGGATGGTTGGATCCGAGGTTTCATCCAAGGGCTCCCCTCAATCCATGAAAATGCCATTATTATAGGCAACCACACTCCCTACCATGCTATGAGTGCATGCTCCCGTGCGCTACCATGTGCCCACAAGCATCAATCTGCTACCGTAACAGTCTTCCCACACCGTTGGATCAAGCCACGATCCAACATCCATGATACAATGGTGTATCACTTTAATCTTATCCATAAGGTCATCCATGATCCAATGGATGTGAGTGAATAGATGAAAGGCCATGTCAACCATTAGATCAAGCATGATCCAACCATCACTATAAAACCACGTAGATTTTCCCTAAAGTCTTTTACTTTGGTAATCCTAGTAACTTGGGGTGGGGACCATTTAGTCCCACCAATGAAGAAACCTCCATTCTTTTAATGCTTGAGCATAATCCATATTTTTAAGCCCCTAATGGAAGAGGCCCTTTTTGAGTCCAAAATTCCCCTAATGATGTCGATGGATCTACACCCAAACCATTGGATGGTCCAAATAATAGTAGCTCTACTCCACCTTTTGTCACAACATCAGCAGTAGGATCTCTAGCTACACAGATAATTTGCGCACCTGTAGCAGATCCTACCATTGCCCGAGCATGGACAGAATGGGATAAGAAAGATAAGTATGCATATCATCTAATCAACTAGAACGTGCAAGATGTCATGCTAGGACAACACAACACCGCCAAGACATTGAAGAAGCATGGGATATGTTTGAAGCTCTCTATGATTCAAAGAACACTTCTAGGATTCTCACACTAAGAAACCAAATCAACCAGAGTTTCAACAACAGCAATGAAATCGATCATGCTTATGTACTCCAGATCAAAGACTATAACAATCAATTTGCAGCAGCAGAAGAGACCATGAATCCAGTAGAAATGGTTCAAGTCATCATGAATAAACTAGGAGATGGATACAAGAATCTAGTCCAAAGTATTTCCATCCAATCGAAAATCCTGACACTAGAAGAGCTTTAGACACTTTCATTGGTGAAGAATTCAGGACACACGCCATTCTACATGCAAAGGTCATTCTAATCATCAAGCATTCACAACTATTGACAAAAGTAGAGGCAGAGGTAGATCATTCCAAAGAAGTGGTCATCATCAGCAACAAAATCATCAACAAAGTCAGAATCAGCATCAGCATCATCCTTAGCAACATAAGGATCAACAAAGATGAAATCATTCCAACCAAGGAAGATTCCAAGGACATGTTAGATATCAATGCTCCACTCTCATGTAACTATGCGAGAACCAGCTAACTCTACTTGTAATCCCCCCATATGAGGAGAAGGCATTTGAGTAGCTAGGTTATTCGGTAGGTCCTGGTTTGGACACTAGATGGGGGCCATGTGTGGCCTGATGGCTGGATGGCTTCAGATAGAGTTGGCACACTACCAACTAGGCTGCATGCAAGTGTGGGAAGGCATCCCATGATTGATCGCACTGAGGGTAGATGGAGCATTTGTTGGGGCAACCCACTCTCGGGTTGCGGGGCCCATTTGGAGCCCTAGATGATCTCGGATGGTTCTAGGCCAAATGGTGACCGTATGGCAATTGCTCTATTCTATGCCATGGTTCTAACGTGTGGTTGGTGGCTTATTTTGGGACTGAACTCCAGTCAGCCATTTTGGGTTGATTAGGTCGTGGTCTCCCAATTGGGTCTAACCGACTATGACTGGTGGCTCTATAAGACTAAGCCCGTGATGCCCATATTTATCATTGGCTATAGCAACCTTGATTCCTTAGCATCCAACCTCTATCCTCTACTATTTCTAGCACACCATCGAAGCTTCTCACATAGGAGCACACGGCTGGGAGGCAGCGCCATCTATTGTATCAGTTTTACAGTAATCAAATTTTTGATTCTCCATACTATCTGCTTTTCTCTCTTGCATACGAGATCTTGTTATCTATTGAGCATAGATGTCACTGTGTTCTATTTTCTGCAGTGTAAGTGATTCTATCATGGCATTAATTCAACATGTCACCACAGCGGAGGAGGCATGGATGGTCTTGAAAAATCAGTACGAGACCACGAATCAGACACGGATTCAGAATCTAGAGACTCAACTTGCGAACGAGAAACTATCTGAGTCTGAAAGGGCAGAGAAGTTCATCACCAAGGTGAAGAATTTGCACGATCAGATGACTACGATTGGCATCACCATCACCAGCGAGAATCTAGCACGAAGGTGCATACGGATTCTCCCACCAAAGTACGATGGTCTTGTTATGACACTGAATACGTAGAACAAAAATCCACCCCTCAACTTTGAGGATTTCAACACTATGCTTCTAGAGGAGGTGATGCATCAAAAGATGAGGACAGGAGAAGATTCGGCTTTCTTGGTTGGATCAAAGAAAGGTAAGGGTAAGGACTCTGGTAACCCATTCTCTTCTGATGATAAAAAGAGAAAGTAGAAGATCAAGTGCTTCTATTGCAACAAGGCAGGGCACAAGCAGAATGAGTGCTGGAAGAAGATTGCAGATGAGAAGAACGGAGTAAAGAAAGAGTCCAGCAACAGTGCACAGGCAGTACCAGTAGAGCTGTTTGTAGCAATTGAGGAGATTTGCATAGAGGAAGTCCATGTACCTATGGATGAACCTTGGATTATTGACAGTGGTGCATCGTGCCACATGACCAATCATAAGGATTGGTATATCCCTCTACATCCGGTAGGGAATGACATCCTAGTAGCAGTCGACAATGATGCAAAATGTCCAGCAAAAGGAAAAGGTACGATTTCTCTCAAGTCAGATGGAGTTGTAAAAACAGTTGTCCGATGTTCTTTATGTGCCAGATATTAAGAGGAACTTGTTGTCCATTTTTGCGATCACTCAAAGTTCAATTTGATAAGAATGGCACATAGATTTTTGATCTTCAAGGGAAGGTCATTGGTAAAGGTACACGGCACAACAACATCTATGAACTCTCAGCTTTCAATGCTTGAGCCGATGTGAGCAACACTAAGCTGTGGCATGAGAGGTTTGGTCATCTAAACCTTAGTTCTTTAAAGGAGATGCATAAAAGAGAAATGATTGCAGACCTACCAGAAATTACAAATCTGCACGATGCATGATGGGCAAGCAACATCAGTAGCCCTTTCCTAAAGAGGCCAGTAGGGTAAAGGCTCCTTTAGAGCTCGTTCACATGGACCTCTGCAGAAAGATGGAGATGGAAGCTTTGGGTGGTTCCTACTACTTCATGATGCTGATCTATGACTACAGTAGAAGGATATGGATATACTTCTTGAAGACTAAAGATGAGGCTTTTAGTAAGTTCAAAGAATGGCATGTAATGGTCGAGAAAGAAATAGGGAGGAAGCTGAAGAAGTTGAGATTAGACAGAGCTGGAGAGTTCACATCAAGTGAATTCGAAAGTTGTTGCAAAAGTCATGGGATCAAGAGGTAGAAACCCTCGCCACATACATCACAGCAAAATGGAGGAGCAAAGAAGGGTGTAGGAACACTTGGTCAACTACGCTTTGATGACAGAGGTGATTTCTGCTAAAGAACCCAAGCATCTTGAAGAGGCATAGGGTGATGATAGGACATTTCATGTGCTCTATTCATATCTCATACTAGATCTAGATTTTGAACTTTTTCAAGTTCACTCCTTGAATGCATGCCACACGAGGAGCGTGGATATTTATGTCACTTCTCAACAAGTTCAAGGATTTGGTGCTTGGTCCTCTGCTCATTACAGCTACCAATTGGCAAGATCTCTTTCTTGATCTTCATGTCGATCTTCAACAACTTATTGTACAATGCATGGTTCAAGGTGACGATGGGTGGGATGATACACCATGGGTGATTCAAGGTGAAGAACTAGTGATACATTGGGAGGACTTTGATTTCAATTCTACGCATTGTGTGGTGATCGAGCTACTTGCTGCATCGGAGGTAATTAAAAGGGTGACATTCTTCAAAGGGTGGGATGCTCCCCAAGCTTGGGGGGAGATTTGGCGCATCTGCTTATTAATTCCTGTGGCTAAGCTCATCTTGAACAATTTCTTCTCGATCTCACTACAAAGGTTTCTAGGGCTCGACTATGGTTGGTAATGTTTCGACCACGGAATACCTTTGTACCTAATCAACCTTTTGTGCCTCATTTTGAGCTTCAAGTTGTAATTATTTTTTGTCTAAAGATAAACTATCAACAAAGGATTGCAAGTTTATTTGGTGCTGAACGTCTTGCTCAAGTATTAAATTCTCCCCACCCTCTCCTTCTACCTATCTTGGACTATCGAGAAACCTCGGATGTCTGGATTTTAGTCTTGGTGTAATGACATCTTGGCTCCTCCAATTTGACGGCGCATACAAACCTTCGACCAAGGCTACTGGTGTGGGTGTGAAGCTCACTTCACCAAGGGGTGAGGTGTATTGTTATAGCAAGTCTACACCAACATCAAAGGTGGAAGGCATGGAGCGAAGGCTTGGTTCCACAACATCAACAAGAATTGGAACTTTGCCAACAATTTGAAGAGGTAAAAATTCAGCATATCCCTCGAGCTCAAAATATAGTTGCTGATTTCTTGGCACGTGAAGCTTGTACTTCAATCATGCATGAAGCGAGTGGAAGCACCGCCCCAACAAAGCCGCAAGCCACAAATGAGCGTGATCATTTGTAAGGAATGCAAAGGTTGTGGTCATCATGAAACTAAGTATAGGGTATATTTGATACGAGTTTACTGACTTTGGAAGATCATCAGAAAGGTCCTTAAGGACATTGCATAAAAGAAGGATGCCAAACTACACACCCCTTGAAGAAATAGCATGGCAACTAGAAGAACTAGAAGAAGCTGAAGGTGATGAGCAAGCTCTCCAACTGTTGACATTTGTCATGGCATTCTTGTTTGCCTCGATGAACAACCTCATGCAGCACTGCGTCTCTAACCCTCGCTTGTAAAGATGGATGCAATATCATGAGGGTTAGTTTAAGATTGTCTATGAGCTAATCTATGCTGAAGATTCTTCCCATGTAGTATTTCACAATACACCTATCACACCTTACCCTGCCTATGTGTGCTTTGTTGATGTATCTTCACCTGATTTTTAGTTCAAGCTACCTCTTTCCATTGTTTGCCAATAGATAAGCCTCATTTTGTCTCTCTCTTTTCCATTTTCCAAGCATGGCTGACATTCTCGTGTTCTGTGGATGGGTTGAAGAAAATCCAAATGAGTATCTTGTGGCCTTCAAGCACCATTGTGTTTCTCTCAACTTTCTTACTGAAGATAGATGGCTGTTGGTTCTTCCCACATTTCTAGAGGGTTTGGCTCAAGTGTGGTATCAGAAGCAGGCCGAAGATGTTCGCCAAAGTTGGCTAAGGTTGACAGCAGCAATGATTGAGTATTTCGACAAAGAAGAGGAGCCAGAGAATGTGTACCTACAGGTGGTAAAATTGAAGCGATGAGAAGATGAGATGGCATGTCGATATGTGGATCGAGCAGCCATGCTCCTGGACCATTACGCAGGAGGACAATGCTAGATTTCGAGCTAGAATGACTCAGCATGTGTTGGGCAACCTTGTAGCAAGAGCAAGTGATAAATTTTACCTCAAGATTAAATGGGAGAATCCAAAAACTATGGTGCTAGCACATGAGATTGCCCAAAAGTTTGATAAAGTTCAGTCTGACCCCACTTCACTGACCCTGCTTCAAAGAAGATGATTGTCCCTCCATAACCCCCTCAATTCTTGCAACAACAACCTAGGGGGTCCAACTTAGGGGCATACCCCCACCCCTCATTAGGGATGTATCCACCCCCTCCATCTAAAATGTATGGTCCTCTCTTAGGTTCTTACCCTCAACAAGGTGTATATCCTCACCCTCCAGTTGGAAGATTTCTCCAGCCTCCCCATGAGCACCCCTCCTTCCTACTCCCCCGGCCCCTCCTACTAAAGAACCTGGAGTCAATGACCTAGCCAAGGCCCTGAATGATCTTCGGCTTGAGATGGTGGGCATTAAAAACCAAGCCAATCACCCTCCAAGAGAACATGCCAATGTTGTGTGCTACGAGTGCCACCAGAAGGGTCATTATTGCACAGAATGTCCCAATATTCGAAGGGTGAATCTTCTAAGTGAATCAGGCACCAAGGGTTCTGACTTAGAGATCCTTGACCTCAGGAAAAGAAGTCGTACCACCTCAGACCCCTCTCCAAACTGTGGACTGGGCCACCCCAGGAAGAAGGTGTCCTTCTCAGAGCCCTCAGATGCTGAGATGGCAGATCCACCAACAGAGAAGACTAAAAGATCTCGCAGGAGTAAGTGGTCGTCCTCGAATTTTCCCATCAGCTCAGGGCAAGAGGACTATTCGGTTGTTCAGGACCTTGCTCATCGATCTTTGAGCATCACGCTTCCTCAACTAATAAAATTAAGCCCTAAGGTGAGATGTGAGCTGCAGTAAGGGCTCTCAACAAGAAGGAGCAAAAAAAAGGGAAAGGTACGAGAGGTTTCTTCTATCTCTAAGAAAATTTATTGGCACCCACATACAGTAGATGTCATCATAGATAATTGCCATGTCAAAAGTGTGTGTCGATGGGGGAGCTGCATGTAATATCATGGTACCCCGTATGATGAAGAAATTGAATTTGAAATGCACAAGGCATTCCTCCGCTCAAATCAAGGTAGCAGATGGTCGACGACTCACCACCCTGGGAGTCATTGAGGATTTGCCCATCACTGTCAATGGGTTGATGACCACTGTCAATTTCTATGTAGTAGACATCGAAGATATAGGCAGGAGTTACCCAGCCATACTCAGGAGACCCTATTGAGAAAGAGTGATGCAGTCAGCTATTGGAAGATAGGACACATGTCTTTTGGTGCTTCTAAGGCAAAGATCCCAGTGCAACCAGGTGCCACTGAACCAAAAGAAGAAGAGGAGCAAGACAGTGATACTCTCTCATCCTCGATGTCTGAATCAATGGAAGAATCAAACGAGGGGAGGAGCACTCAGAGGAGGAAGTTTACATGATGGGGGTGTCTCCGACCTCGCCACCTGCAGAAAAGGTAACAGCTAGTCCTCAACAGCTTGAATCTATGCATTCCCCAAACCTCACTCCAAGTGAGAAAGATGAGTTCCTAGAAATGTTCAAAGATTTCCCTGACCTCTTCGCAACTAGCTACCACCACCTTCACCATGTGACTACCATAGAGCACAAGATAGAGCTGAACCCTGATGCGAAGCCTGTGGCTCATAAGTATCGGAGATTAGGACCCCTACAGACCAATGCTTTGCACTCATTGTTGCAAAAACTTGTAGAAGCTGGGTTTATTGTTTTGGTTCACAATACTAAATGGGTTTCACCAGTGGTAGTCACCCCAAAGAAAAACAACAAGTGGCAGGTCTGCATCGACTATAAAAAACTCAATGCGGCCACTAAGAGGGAGCATCATCCTCTTCCCTTTCAAGACCTCATTCTTGAGAAGGTAAGTGGTCATGAGATGTATACTTTCTATGATGGTTACTCCGGGTTTTATCAAATCAGAATTGCTGAGGAGGATGTGCTTAAAACCACATTTGCTACACCCTGGGGGACGTTTGCATTCAAAGTAATGCCATTTGGCCTCAACAATGCTCCTGCTACCTTTCAAAGATTTATATAGATGGTGTTTGCTCCATATTTGGGGGTTTTCTTGGAGGTGTTTTTAGATGATTTTTGTATATTCTCGGCACGTAAGGAGCACATCATGAAGGTTAGGTTGGCCTTCCAAAGGGTCAATGATGCGAATGGCATTCTCAACCCTGATAAATGCACCATTGGAGCCACTCAATGGAGGTTACTTGGACATATTGTCTCATCTGAGGGAGTCAAGACCTGACCCTGAGAAGGTAGAAGCTATCCTCAAGCTCTCCCCTCCAACAACCAAACATCAGGTACGCTCATTTGTCAATCTAGTAGGATACTATCGCTGCTTCATTGATCAATATCCTGCTTTGACGTGACCCATGACTATGCTATTAAAAGATGGAGTTGATTTCTCTTGGAATGAGGATTGTGATCAGGGGTTTGTACAAATCAAGAGTGCTCTGCTTCAAAACCCATTCTATGCAATCCTGATTGGCCAAAGACTTTCTATATCAATCTTGGGTTTGGTGATCACACTCTGGTGGGTATTCTTCTCCAGCAATGGGAGGATTGGTTCGTGTATCCCGTTCGATTTGCTTCTCGACAATTGCTCAAAACTGAACGACGCTACTCCGAGGCTGACAAGCATGCTTTGTCTTTGGTGTTCTGCATTGAGAAATTTAAGCATTATGTGGCTGAAAAGTCCTCCATTATAATCTGTAGCAATGGTCTTGCAAAGCAGGTTCTTCAATCACCCAATCCCATGGGCCGATTGGCCAAATGGTTGGCAGTTTACAAGAACATGATTTTTCTTTCAAAATTGTAAAAGGGGTTGTTTCAACTTGAATAATGCTTTGATTAATTTAGAGGAGCGCCTCGATGTAACCCTTGTAGTGGCCATAGAAGTTGGGGATCCATGGTATGGTGGTATCTACAGGTTTTTGACCGCTTTCTCCTTTCCTCCAGAAAGTACTAGCTATGAGAGAAAGAAAATCCGTAGAGATAGTAAGCGCTACACTCTCTTTGATGGGGTGTTGTACCGTCAAGGCCTGGATGGGGTACTAAGACGGGCCATTAATGCAGATGAAGTACCTAAGGTATTGAAGCATTATCATGATGGATTTTGTGGAGGCCACTATGCTGATGACTATACAGCTAAGAAGATTTTACATGCTGGGTACTATTGGCCGACCTTGTTCAAGGATGTCACTATGTATTGCAAAACTTGTGAACCATGCCAATTCTTTGGTAGGAAGGATTTGCGTCCTGGGCAACATCACCCAGTGATGTCCATCCATCCGTTTCAGAAGTAGGGAATAGACTTCGTTGGGCTTCTGCCCATGATTGCCTACAAAAAGAAGTATCTTCTGGTAGCCACTCAGTATGTCATTAAGTGGGCTAAAGCTATCGCCCTCCTTGCTACAAATGGTAAGGCAGTTTCAAATTCATATTTGAACATATCTGCATGAGGTTTGGGATACCCATGGAAATAGTATCTGACCATGGGAGTCCATTCTTAAATGAAGCAGTGGAATTGCTCATGGATCACATGGGTATTGATCACCGCACTTCTAGCATCTATCATCCAGTGTCCATGGGACAAATGGAGCAAACCAATGGCCTCCTTTGTAAATCCAGGGAAAAAATGGCCACAGGGAATAGGAGCCAATGGGATCAGAAGGTCACTGAAGCTGTGTGGGCTTACAACATCACCCATAAAACATCTATAGATCACACTCCTTTTGAGTTGGTGTATGGTACTGAGGCAGTTTTACCACTAGAGATAGAGATTCTGGCCTTGAGATTGGCACAAGAACAGAGCATGACAGAAGATGAACATGTAGAGGCCAAGTTGGTACAACTTGAGAAGCTAGATGAAACCCAACGCCTTGCACTCCATCAAAGAGAGATCCAAAAGAACTGACAAAAGGACCACATGGATGCTAAGATTCACAAGGGATGGGAATGAGACTTTGTTGAGGGGGATGTTGTGCTATGCTTTGATAATAGATTGGACCACCAAATGGATAAGAAGTTCCTGCCACTGTGGACTAGTCCATACAAAGTCATCAAGGAACGTAGCAATGGGTCTGTACAAGTTCAGGAGCTGCATGAGCCATATGGCAAGAAGATGATCAACAAGCATTATCTCAAGCCCTTCTTTGTGCGTGATGGTCCTAGGCATGGAAATGTTGTGCATTCCTTACCTAAGGGGGGGAACTGTTATGGATAAATTTGACCAAAGTAAAAGGCACAAATATGTGTGTGTGCTTGTATGTGTGGCAATAGTATAATAAAATATGGTGTGCATAATGCCTAGGGTTGAGATGGCAGGGCATGACCATGTGCCACCCTTCCACATAAGAGGACCCATAAGGTGTGTTGTACATAATCCATGGTAGTAATAATATAAAATGATAAGGTGGCATGGGTCCTCCATGTCCCACCCCTCCACCTAGGTAGTCCCACGCCTGCATTTAGTGAGACATGGACCAAGGACCATGGGAGAAGTAATATAAAATAGGTGGAGATAGATATTATATTGGATTATTCCCTCCATGTAGGATAGGCCCATGTGGGAGAGGTTTAGATACGTCCAAGAATGCAAGTTAAATAATGGGAAAGTAGGATGAGGTGGAAAGATTCCTTGTGCCAACCCTCCACTTGTCCTCCTAGATGTTTGAACGTATTATAAAATTGGGAAGAGACCAAGGGAGTATCTTAGACTTGGGATATGGGGGTTGATTTATGTGGAAAAATGAGGCAAAGGGTTGTCGCACACAATTGAGAGTGCATAACTACCTAGCCCACATGGGAGACTCTTCCACACACACCATGGATGTGGGAGGATGCATTAATTGGGAGAGACCCCGTCTCTTGGCTATAAAAGGAGGGGGCTATTCCTTGATGGAACACGCTCATTCTCGTAAAGCCACCTAGCTAGTACTTTGATTTCCTCCCCCCATCCTTCCTTTCAAATAAAGCATGACCCTCCTCCCTCGATGTCTCCATCTCTACATTCCTAGTCCCATTATGTACATGCTCCTCTTTCCCCTCTCCCTCTCCCCTTGTGCCATAGTCTCCCTCTTCATTCCCACCCCTCTTAATCCCTTTTCCCCACCCATGTTAATGCTTCTCCCCTCACGTTCCGTTTTTCTATATGGCCCTCAAGCGTCACCATGCCTAGCATCTAGCCTCTTGTCTCGAATTCTTTTCTAATTAATAGTGTGTGTGTGTGTACTCACCCTGACTGGGAGGGACACCATATGATAGGGGAAGGACACCCATCATATGGTATCGTGCCCCCCACCAAGAAGTGTTATTAGGGAAGAAGTATTGATACGACAACCAGGAATCTGATTCTCTGATATAAATTTAATAATTAGATTTTCAATCTTGTGTTGGAGAAACTCATTGTCACTAAATAGTTTTATGAGTTTAGTCAAATCTAACCAAGCCATTTCATGGTTAGATGCAGCATATATGATGGGGACAACTTGAGATAAACATACTTTGTAGCAGTTGTCCTTGGGTCTGTTGCTATGTAGATGAATGAAGGATACATTAGGGACTGGTAGTTTATCTTTCTTCCATGCAATTGATGATACATAATTACCAATAAAAGGTTTTTGTAATACAAATGTAGCATTGAGAAAAGTAGTGTTGAGAGTAGCAGACCCAATGAAATTTGAAGTAGGTTTTAAGAAAATGATGTTAAGTGGATAAACCCACCATGGATTATCATGTGTCCTTTCTTTAGATGGATCAAGGCATTTCAATATAAGTTTATTATTGCAAAAGTTAAGATCATCTATGTACCTAAAGGGGTATAGGAAGTCTTCTGCCATATCCCATAAGTTAAGGCCCATAAGTCTTTTTATAAAAGCAATCTCGAATTTGAGAAGATATAAATTGCACCAAGAAGGTGAACATGAATATCCCATGGGTATCCCAATAACATGTTTAGCAATGTTGTGACCGATTTTAACAAATGCATTCATTAATACATAGAGATTAAGCTCTAGAAATTTGTCAAAATGAAACCATAGATTTTTTTATCTTAGTAAGCCCTAACTTCTGATTATTAGTTTTTAAACCTGAATAACCTTTTTTACGAAGTAGGTCTAAGTGAAATTTCAAGGAAGACATCAAACTATCTTCCCCTATATGTGGAATGGCTTGATAGCAAGTAGTAATATCAAAGGTGTGCATGGAATAAATGGATGAAGGAAGATTAATCAAGAAGTCAGAAGAACTATTGATCATCCAAAAGGTATTAATCTTCTTACGATAGAATTTCCATGCATCCCTATGTATGTCAGCAGCCACTTCTTTCAGACCATCAATCATGCTTGAAAGACTAGAATTAATAACCATAGTAATATGTGAAAAAACACATGCATGAGCATTAGTAATCCATCAAAATTTCTTCTTGTGACATTTATAGTTACACATAAGATATGGTAAAGTAAGAACATCTGTCAGCCCTAATTCAAATGATTTGTCTTTCTTTGATACGTGTAGTAATGTTAACCTCATCCCAACAAGTTGTTTCAAATTCTATCCCAAATGTCTTGCCAATAGCTAGTATTTGACATAATCTTTTGCATATGAATGTGGGTGTTTGTAGTGATTTATCCAATCCTACAATAAACAAATGTGTGGTAAGGTATTGGACTTCATCCATTATACATTCATCTTTATACCATGGTTGTGCAGCATTCCAGTTCAGACATCGTTTATCAATAACCTTAAGACATATCATTCTAATCTTATCTTTATGATGGGTGCTATGTATGATGTTTAATATTGTGCATAATTCACTCCAAGCTTTAAATAATTCTTCAATTGCAATGAAAGGGTTAGGAGGGAGTGGGGGAATATGATTCAAACCTTTCTAAGGAAATTCTTTATCTTTGGATGATGACATATAGATATATCTGTAGTAAGCACATGTGACTCCTCCAGGAATCCATCACTTAAAAAGGATGCAAAGCATTTTGCTTTGTCAACAAATGCATGGAGTGTTGTGAGAAGTGGTAAATGTGTCCATAGGATGATAAAACCAATTTGAAATATTTGGAGTATATGACCATGCAAATCCAATATTTTCAAATATGTATTCCTTAGAGGGATCAAAACATTTAATCACTTCCAAAAAGACCCGTTTGGGTGTAATAAACTCAAAAACTTTTGAGGAAAAACAAACATGGATAAACCTTTTGGAGATCTTTCTCTCCACAAAAAGTGTCCTCATACCATTATCCTGGGTAGTCAACGATCATTGGGGGCCATTCCTCAAATGAGATTTATTTGGCAATGTCTGAAGCATCGCCGTATCTCTTGGCTCCACGCATGGGGCGCTTGGAGGAATTGGAAGTTGAGGATCCATGTGGAGTGGAGAACCTTGATTTCTTAAATGATCCTTTGGAGGACTCGATGGCGAGGTTAGGTTTTAGGATTTGTTCAACAATGAGAGCAAGAGGAGTGTGGTTGATTTTTGGTAGGAGAGGGGAACTTGGGGTGGAACATGTCAAGTTACGAGCTCCTTCAAGCAGTTGTTCTTGAAACAGGTAGTATGCAATCAAGCTTGTCCTAGATTCAAGAGGGAAAAAAGCAATCCAAGCGATAAAAGCATAAAATTGACCTTTCAAGGTTTCAAGTCTAAAAAGGTTTTGAAGGTTGTGGATCATGTACCATAGTACTTGGTCAAGCCACATGATGGAGGAAGTACACCCAAATCCATCGCGAGTAGAACAACGACACTTGATGTAAGGCCTGTGTATGTTCCAAAGTGTTTTGATGTATTTCTTTCCTAATTTCTCTGGAGGGATAGCTTTGGTACGGAAGTATACGTTATGGCTTGAACATTTGGATTGGTCAAAGGTTTGGAGTGAGAACAAGGGAAGGGTAAAATTGAGGTCAGCTGAGAGGAAATGTTTGCCTTGCTAGACAGATATCTTGCATTGGTCCACTGCTTCAGAAGACAGAGTACATAAAGTAATAAGGGAATCAATGGTGAAGGGAGCTCGGTGGTTAATATTCTCAAAAGCCTAGAGTTTGTGAATGAGACCACTAGAATCCAACTCAAGTTCTCTAGTGGGAAGGAGAGGAATGAAGGAAGCAAACTCAGAAAGAGGGTTGTCATAAGAATTTTTAGAGGGGGCAAAGTTTTTGGTTAGGCTAGCCAAGGCTTCTTTCTCAGCTGCATCAAGTCCATCAACATCAACCAAAGGATTCAAGGGCATACAGGCAATCTATGCTGGTAAGGGAATCAAGGGTAAGTTATTTACCAGTCAAAGCTTGTTCACAATAGCTGGGAGAGCCTTGTGGTAGAACTCTAAATCTTTCCCATTGAAAGTATTGACGTCAATGAGCCGTCGCAAATATGAATCAGAAGCTACATTGGCAGTGTGTGGATCCTTTCGGAAAGTTTTGAGTAATTACAGCCAGTCATTAATAGAAGCAATACCAATAGCAAAAGGAGTGTCCTTTCTCTTTGCTTCTTCCTCAAATTTGATCAACTTCTGATGGAATCCGAGTGGAATCCACTATTTGGAAAACATGCAAGTATAGTATGAATGCCTTGGGCCGGAGGGGAACAAATGTCATCTTTGAATCCAAGTTTCAATAAGAAATCATTCCAGCAATCCTGTTACATGTAAAAAAAATTTGAGTTATGCAAAAAACAGTTGTTCTTACCGAGGCTTTCCATTTTTCGAGCGAAAACCCTCAAGCGACGAGCGGGCAAAAGGTGGGAGGGGTCAAAATATATAGGCTTCATTTTTGGGGAGCACAAAATTCTAAATTATTTCAAGGAATATATAAGTAAATATGAAATATTGATGAACAGAGTTAGAATATAAATATAGCTTTATATAATATACATATATAATGTCCAAGTGGTGACTTATTTTATGACTTTCAAATATCCTTTCTTTTCCTTTCACCAGTGATTAGATCATGAAAATTTTAGCAACTTATACCGAAGAGCAAGACACCTACCAGGATTCTTGAAATGAAAAAAATATGTAGCATTAACAAATAAGAAAGTACAAGAAGGGGGGTTAGGGGGTTAAAAATGAAATAAAAGGAAATTGAGATAATGGAGAGAGGGATGGGGTTACTATCTGTACTATGATTTTTCTAAAAAAATACTTAACCCAGGGCCATGGACTCTTCTCGTAAGTCCATGGTGGTTTTGTGAGTCGGATCTTAGGCAAAGAAATTAGTATCCATATATAAAGGGAAGAGAGTATGAATTTAGAGAATGTAAAGGAGGAAAAAATGTGGGAATATATATAATTAGAGAGGGGGGAGAAAACGAGGGAGAGGGGGAAGAAATAATTAAAACATAAATTTAAAAAAATTTTGATTGGATTGAGAGGGGGAGAGGGGGGTTTATTTTATAAACAGGATATAAGCTTTAGAGAGGGGGGGGGGGGGATATATAAATAATTTAGAGGGGATTTATATAAAGAGGATATAGGTTTAGAGAGGGTCAGGGATGAGCGTATAGATCGAGAAGGGGGGCAGGGTTTAAGGAGTGAGGAGACTAAATACTCAGAGAGGGGGTGGGAAAAAAATAAAGAAATGGTGAGGAAAAGAAGAAGAAGGAAAATATTAGGCACTAAACCTGTGGGTCCATGGATGCTGTGCAGAGAAAAAGTCAAGGAGCGATGAGAAGAAGTCGTCACTATGACCGGGTCAGTCTGCAGCGGGAGGCCATAGCCTCACCACAGCAAAGCACGGAGCTCGGGCAAGCGTACAAAGTAGGAGGGAGTAGGAGCTATGGAAGTAGAGTGTAGTGGACGTCTTTGCGTAGTCTGTAGTAGGAGTTCAGAGCGGAGAACAAAGCATGGGCAAGCATACAAAGGAAGACTATAGCGGGCATCTTTGCAGGGAGTAGGAGCTAGAGAAGTAGCGTATAATGGGCAACGCACAGCTGGTGGGCTTTGTAGTAGGTGAGGGAGGGGATTAAATAGGGGGATTTGAGGGTAGTCGGGAGGGTCAAGTCGAAGAGGGGGGTTAAAGAGGTGAGGAGCCCGATGCATTGTAAGGTATAGAGTTAGACTCGAAGTGTGGATAGAAGCGGCAGTGCAATGTGACAGTGTTGTAGAGGTAGCAGTCTGCGGTGGGCCACGTGAAAAGAATGTGAGGTGAGGCCTTATTACTAAATTCACGTAGTGTAAAGAGAGATTAGGAGTAAAAAAGATTAATTAACTAGAGTTTTAATAAGATGTAATATTATACTATAGTTAATTAAGAATAAACCTTTGATTAGAGCTAGTAAAGAAGGATTTTAGAAAACAAAAAAAAGTAGTAAATCTCTCTATATATGAAAAGTAGAACATAAATTTTTTTTTTAAAGAACATTTAAAATATAGAAAAAAGGAGGAATAATATTTCAAAAGGAAAGTATGGGGGGTTCTTTTTTGGTTGTTTATCCCAAAACAATGATTTGAAGAAGGAAATAAGGACGTTTTTAAGGGGTAATGAACAATGGGAATTTTTAAAGGAGGTTTAAAAATATGGGGGATAAAAGGAAGTTTGTGTGTGTTGTTTGCCAGAAAAGAAATTTGAACAAGAGGCTAGACACTAAGCATGGCGACGCTCAAGGGCCATAGAGGAAAGGAGAATGTGAGGGCGAAACATTATCATGGGAGGGGAAATGGGATTAGAAGGGGAGGGAATGAAGAGGGAGACTATGGCATAAGGGGAAAGGGAGAGGGGGGAAGAGAAGCATGTACATGATGGGAGAAGGAATGTAAAGATGGAGACATCAAGGGAAGATAACCATGATTTATTTGAAAGAAAGGATGAGAGGGAAATATCAAAGTACTACCTAGGTGGCTTTACAAGAATGAGCGTGTCCCATCAAGGAATAGCCCCCTCCTTTTATAGCCAAGAGAGGGGCTCTCTCCCAATAAATGCATCCTCCCACATGCATGGTGTGTGTGGAAAAGTCTCCCATGTGAGCTAGGCGGTTATGCACTCTCAATTGTGTGCGACAACCTTTTGCCTCATTTTTCCACATAAATCAAGCCCCATATCTCAAGTCTATGATACTCCCTTGGTCTCTCCCAATTTTATAATATGTTCAAACCTCTAGGAGGACAAGTGGAGGGTTGGCACAAGGAATCTTGCCACTCATCCTACTTTCCCCATTATTTAACTTGCATCCTTCGACTATCTATACATCCCCCACATGGGCCTATCCTATATGGAGGGAATAACCCAATATAATATCCATCTCCACTTATTTTATATTACTTTCCCATGGAATTTGAGCCATATCTCACTAAATGCAGCCTAGGTGGAGGGGTAGCACATGGAGGAGCCATGCCACCTTACATTTTATAATATTACTACATGGATTATGTACAACACACCTTATGGGTCCTCTTACGTGGAAGGGTGGAACATGGTCATGCCCTGCCACCTCACATTTTATAATATTACTACCATGGATTATGTACAACACACCTTATGGGTCCTCTTACGTGGAGAGGTGGCACATGGTCATGCCCTGCCACCTTAACCCTGGGCCCTACACACACCATATTTTATTATACTATTGCCACACATACAAACACACACTCATATTTATGCCTTTTTCCTTAGACAAATTTATCCATAATAGCTCCCCCCCCCAGGTAGGGAATGCACAACATTTCCATGCCTAGGTCCATCACGCACAAAGAAGGCCTCGAGGTAACGCCGCTTGTTGATCACCTTCTTGCCATATGGTTCATGTAGCTCCTGAACTTGTACAGACCCATTGCTACATTCCTTGATGACTTTGTATGGACTGGTCCACAGTGGCAGAAACTTCTTATCCATTTGGTGGTCCAATCTGTTATCAAAGCATAGCACAACATCCCCCTCAGCAAAATGTCTTTCCCATCCCTTGCGAATCTTAGCATCCAAGCGAGCCTTTTGTCGATTCTTTTGGATCTCTGTTTGATGTAGGGCAAGGTGTCGGGTTTCATCTAGCTTCTCAAGTTGCACCAATCGAGTCTCTACATGTTTATCTTCTGTCATCCTCTGTGCTTGTGCCAATCTCAAAGCTGGAGTCTCTATCTCTAGTGGTAAAACGGCCTTAGTACCATATACCAACTCAAAAGGAGTGTGACCTGTAGATGTTTTATGAGTGATGTTGTAAGCCCATATGGCTTCTGTGACCTTTTGATCCCACTGGCTCCTGTTTCCTGTGGCCATTTTTCCCATGGTTTTACAAAGGAGACCATTGGTCCACTCTGTTTGACCCATGGATGCTAGATAATAGATGCTAGAAGTGTGATGATCAACACCCATGCGATCCATGAGAAACTCCACTGCCTCATTTAAGAATGGACTCCCATGGTCAGAGAGAATTTCCATGGGTGTTCCAAACCTTGTGCAGATATGTTCGAATATGAAATTTGAAACTGCCTTACCATTTGCAGTGGGGAGGGTGATAGCTTCAGCCCACTTAGTGACATACTGAGTGGCTACCAAAAGATACTTCTTTTTGCAGGCAGTCATGGGCAAGGGCCCGACAAAATCTATTCCCCACTTCTGAAACGGATGGATGGACATCACTGGGTGATGTTGCCTAGGATGTAAATCCTTCATACTAAGGAATTGGCATGGTTCATAGGTTTTGCAATACAAAGTGACATCCTTGAACAAGGTCGGCCAATAGTATCCAGCATGTAAAATCTTCTTAGATGTATAGTCACTCGCATAGTGGCCTCCACAAAATCCATCATGATAATGCTTCAATACCTTAGGCACTTCATCTACATCAATGGTCCATCTTAGTACCCCATCCATGCCTTGACAGTACAACACCCCATCAAGGAGGGTGTAGCGCCTACTATCTCTGCGGATCTTCTTTCTCTCATAGCTAGTACTTTCTGGAGGAAAGGAGAAAGCAGTTAGAAACCTGTAGATACCACCATACCATGGATCCCCAACTTCTATGGCCACTACAAGGGTTACATCAAGGCACTCCTCTAAATCAATCAAAGAATTCTTCAAGTTGGAATAACCCCCTTTTACAATTTTGAAAGAAAAATCATATTCTTGTAGAATTGCTAACCATTTGGCCAACCGCCGGCCCATGGGATTTGGTGATTGAAGAACGTGCTTTGCAAGACTAGTGCTAATGAGTATAATGAAGGACTTTCCAACCACATAATGCTTGAATTTCTCAATGCAAAACACCAAAGACAAGGCATGCTTGTCAGCCTCTGAATAGCGTCGCTCAGTGTCGAGAGCAATTGTCGAGAAGCAAATCGAATAAGATACATGAACCGATCCTCCCCTTGCTGGAGAAGAATACCTACCAGAGTGTGCTCACCAAACCCAAGATTGATATAAAAAGTCTTTGACCAATCTGGATTGCATAGAATGGGTTCTGAAGCTAGAGCATTCTTGATTTGTGTAAACCCATGATCACAATCCTCATCCTAAGAGAAATCAACCCCATCTTTTAATAACATAGTCATGGGTCGTGTCAAGGCAGCATATTGATCAATGAAGCGGCGATAGTATCCTGCTAGATTGAAAAATGAGTGTACCTGACTTTTGGTTGTTGGCGGGGAGAGGTTGAGGATGGCTTCTACCTTCTTGGGGTCAGGCTTGATGCCCTCGGATGAGACCCTCGGATGAGACAATATGTCCCAGTAACCTCCCTTGAGTGGCTCTAATGGTGCATTTCTCAAAGTTGAGACTGCCATTTGCATCATTGACCCTTTGGAAGGCCAATCTAACCTTCATGACATGCTCCTTACATGACGAGAATATACAGAAATCATCTAAAAACACCTCCAAGAAATCCCCCAAATAAGGAGCAAACACCATCTACATAAATCTTTGAAAGGTAGCAGGAGCATTGGTGAGGCCAAATGGCATTACTTTGAATGCAAATGTCCCCCAGGGTGTGGCAAATGTGGTTTTAAGCACATCTTCTTCGGCAATTCTGATTTGATAAAACCCACAGTAACCATCACAGAAAGTATACATCTCATGACCACTTACCTTCTCAAGAATGAGGTCTTGAAAGGGCAGAGGATGATGATCCCTCTTGGTGGCTACATTGAGTTTCTTATAGTCGATGCAGACCCGCCACTTGTTGTTTTTCTTTGGGGTGACTACCACTAGTGAAACCCATTCAGTATTGTGAACCGGAACAATAAACCCAGCCTCTAAAGGCTTCTGCAACTCCGAGTGCAAAGTATCGGTCTGCAAGGGCCCTAATCTCCGATACTTCTAAGCCACAGGCTTCGCATCAGGCTTCAGCTCTATCTTGTGCTCTATGGCAGTCACATGGTGAAGGTGGTGGTCGCTAGTTGCAAAGAGGTCAAGGAAATCTTTGAACATTTCTAGGAACTCGTCTTTCTCACTTGGAGTGAGGCCTGGGGAAAGCATATATTCAAGCTGTTGAGAACTAGCTGTTACCTTTTCTGTAGGTGGCAGGGTCAGAGACACCCCCATCATGTAAACTTCCTCCTCTAAGAATTCCTCTCCCCTGTCTGATTCTTCCATTGATTCAGACACCGAGGATGAGAGAGTATCACTGTCTTGCTCCTCTTCTTCTTTCGGTTCCGTGGCACCGGGTTGCACCGGGATCTTCTCCTTAGAAGCACCAAAAGACATGTGTCTTGTCTTCCAATAGCTAACTGTATCACTCTTTCTCAACCATGGTCTCCTAAGTATGGCTGGGTAACTTCTGCCTGTATCTTCGATGTCCACTACATAGAAATTAACAGTGGTGGTCAACCCATTGACAGTGATGGGCAAATCTTCAATGACTCCCAAGGTGGCGAGTCATCGACAATCTGCTACCTTGATTCGAGTGGAGGAATGCCTTGTGCATTTCAAATTCAATTTCTTCATGATTCGGGGCACCATGATATTACATGCAGCTCCCCCATCAACACACACATTTTTGACACAGCAATTATCTATGATGACATCTACTGTATGTGGGTGCCCATCAATTTCTTTAGGGATAGAAGATATCTCTTGTACCTTTCCCTTTTTCTTGCTCTTCCTTGTTGAGAGACCTTGCTGCAGCTCACGTCTCACCTTAGGGCTTAATGCTATTAGTTGAGGGAGCGTGATGTTCAAAAATCGATGAGCAAGGTCCTGAACGACCGAATAGTCCTCTTGCCCTGAGCGGATGGGAAAATCCGAGGGCGACCACTTACTCCTGTGAGATCTTTTAGTCTTCTCTGTTGGTGGGTCTGCCATCTTAGCATCTGAGGGCTCTAAGAAGGACACCTTCTTCCTAGGGCGGCCTGGTCCACGGTTTGGAGAGGGATCCGAGGTGGTACGACTTCTTTTCCTGAGGTCAAGGATCTCTACATCAGAATCCTCAGTGCCAGATTCACTTAGAAGATTCACCCTTTGAATATTAGGGCATTCCGTGCGATAATGACCCTTTTGGTGGCACTCATAGCGTACTGTTGGGGTAAGGGCAGTGTGCCCACCCACTTGTATAGTGCCCATGTATACTCATATATATATATGATAGAGGAATAAGCTGGAGTAGCTTTTGCTCCACCACTTTTGGTGTCTCTGTATTCCTTTGTGTGTGCTCTCCTCTCCCACAACTGGTATCAGAGCCCATGGCGTTCGATCTACGAGGAGCTCGGTGAGAGGAGAACGGGCACTGCTTCGAGAGATCTACCAGGAGCTTTGGAGAGCTTGATTCTCTCATTCACGGAGAGATTTTGGGTAGACATCATCCAAATCTGTTTGCTCTCTACAATGCAGCTGCAAGAATCACTTTGGGTTATCTTCCAGCGCTCCAGTGCTCTAGCAACTTAGCGTTGGAAGGAGACCGCTGTCCATTGGTCTTGACATTGTCTCGTGGGAGCCTATCATTGGCTGTTGATGCATCCTTTGCAGCAAGTGGCTAGCCGTTGTGTGCTTGTTGGAGGCATTGCTTCGTAGATACTTGCTGGAGATCGTTGACATTGGTGTTTCGCAACTCACGAGTGGATATCGTTGGAAGCTGTCGTATGAGTCTTAGAGGCAGCTTGTGTCTTGGAGCTCGGTCGTAAAAGCACCGTTTAGGCTTGCTGCTACTGCTAAGGCTGGAGCTTTGAACGATGCACTCTTGAGGCTGTAGGGAAGCTCTTTGTAGATGCAGCTACTGCAGATGGCTCGTGAGCCACTGCGAGCTCTTAGATGCAGTAGATAGGAGTCTCTTTCTCTCCATACCCTTATCCTTCCTGTGAGCAAAGGAAGAGCAGCCCAGTGATAGCAACAACATCCACTTTGGAGAAAAAGAGTGAGTTCTTTGTTTTTAGTCTGGAAATCTGACAGTATTTCAAACAGTAAAAGTGAGCAGAATGCCATTTTCGACAGCAAGTATTTGCAAATCCATAAGGATTTAGGCTCGATGCCCAACAGAGGAGTCGGAGAACTTTGGAAGGGCTACATTTTCTCTGTTGACAGCTCAGTCATCCGAGTTTACAGTACAGAGTTATTTACTATCCAAAATAGGGACAGTTCGTGATCAGTGTGCAGACAGCCATTTTGCAGACTGTATATTGGCAAATGCATACATGTTGATACACTTTGGCAAGTTGATGCATTTTGGCAAAATGATGCAGTAAATGTCACTTGGTATATGCCATTGGTGATGCATTTTGGATGCATAAGTGAGGGGCAAATGCATACAATTTGATGTTCACTTGAATGCCAATATAATGAGGCCATATACATGCAGTAAATGCATTTTGGGGACTCTTGAAAGGCATTTTTTATTCTCTGGTATGCAATTTCCAGAAAGCGGTTTATGCATTGGATGCCATAGTATATGCAAGTATTTTGCTCAGAAATTGGATGTTCAATATCTGGTTATGCTTTGAAGCCCGCTAGAAAATGATTGATATTCTTGACTGACAGGTCATTGAATAGTTGCTGCTGTTTTTTTTTTTTTTAATGACAGAACAGTCATTTTCAGGACTGAATATCTCTTTCCTGGTGCGGAATCGCACTTTGTGCCGAACTGGAAAGTTGTAGTTCACATAAAATACTACAACTTTGCTTTTGGAAGCAAGTTGATCCGGTATAAGCTGCAGGAGTTACAGCCTCTGCAAAACCACAAAAAGTTGCAATCTACTGTCTATTTGTGACCAATGTGCAGGAAGCTGTTTTTCAAGTGAGAATATCTGAGAATCCAGAAGGATTTGGCTCTTGAGGTCAACTGACAAGTTGTAGATCTTTCTACCAGCTACAACTTTGCTGTTTACAGCTTTGGCATCAGGTCTTTCAGTGAAAAGATATCGCTGTTCAAAGACAGGGACAGCGTGTTAGTTTGCCCAAAGTGGCTGTGAGGTATTGTTGTAGGATTTCTCTTGCACAACAGTGAATTGGGAACTCACAGTAAATTACAGAAAGTGATTGGGATCTCACTTCAGTCCAAGGGCATTATTGGCATTTTGGCAAGTCACTTTGGCACATTTGGCAAGTGGTGAATGCTTGATTTTGTTGCCAAAGGATTGCACACTTGAGGTGATGCATTGGTGATGCAGTAAATGCCATTTCGATGCATTATGGATTTGCATTGGTGGATGCCGCACTGATGTTTATGGATAATTGAGCTGGGCTCCTATTGCCACTGGTTGAGCAGGCATTGCTCATTTGGTTCAGTGCATTTCTTACTTGGATTGCCAGGCATTGGCAGGTTACTGGGCTGCATATATTCTTGTTTATGCCTCTTTATGGCTGAGTGCTTTTGAGCATTGGATCAGCCAGTTTATTTGGAGACCTGATTGGTCTGGACAACACTATATTTTTTGGTCATTTGGGTTGCCTATTGCACTATACTGCTCTTTGGTTGTGACCTATTGTGCCACAGATATGGCATCTACAGCTGGTAGTGCCCTCTTTGATATTGAGAGGTTGGATGGATCAAACTTTCAGTATTGGAAAGAGCAGATTTATGATGTGTTAGTGCAGAAGAGGCAGCATAAGCCCATTCAATGCAAAGGTGTCAAGCCTAATAGCATTAAACAGAGTGATTGGGATGACATGGATGAGCAAGCATGCTCTATCATTCAGTCATCACTCTCAAAGTCAGTCTACTTGCAGGTACAGGATAGTGTACAGGGTGTAGATTACCATGCATATGAGTTCTATACTCGTATATGCCGGATATATGACCATGATAGTGTTATGTTACAGCATGATGGGCTGAAATGTATTGATGGGCTGAATTACAGCCTTGATATGCACTCCAAAGGTCGATCAATTGGTAGAAACAGGTCATGTTCAAGGGGGAATTCCAGGAGCAAGTCTAGCTCTCGGACTTGTGTTAGATGTTTCTATTGTGGAAAGTATGGCCACATGAAAAAGTACTGCTGGAAATGGCTAAGAAAATGCAAGAAGAAGAGCAAGGTTAAGAATGACAGGAAGAAGGAGAAGAAGCATGTTGAGCTTCAAGGCGTGGATGCCAGGGTTTCCACTGACAGTAGCAGTGATGAAGGCATTCTTTTGTCTATGTCTGACACCTCCTTCTTGGCCACTGATGTACCCATTCTCGGTGATTGGATATTAGATCCATGTGCTTCATGTCATATGACCCCTCATAGGTCATGGTTCAGTGCATATCAGGAATGCATTGTGGAGAGTAGTTTGATGGGCATTGGTCATTCTATGGATGTCTATGGTTATGGGGATATCCACCTTGTTATGCCTAGTGGCTCTATTCTTGTTCTACAGAGGGTTAGACATATACCAGGACTTGCTACAAGCAAGATCAGTACTGGACAGTTGGTTGAGGCAGGTTATCATGTCTCTTTGGGTGATCGTGCATGGAAGATTGCTAGAGGCAATCTGGTTATGGCTAGGGGATCACGGGTTGGATTCTCTGATGCATTGCATGTATCAGGTGTCCAGGATAAGATGCTTATGATTAGTAAGCAGCCATCAGCTAGTTTATGGTATGCCAGACTTGGACATATGTCTACTGCAGGTATGGAAGCCCTTACAACATTGAGATACATTCCTGTTATGGATGTCTCTCAAATTTTATGTCATGATTGTGATGATGGTCAGCAGTCAGGATCCTCCTTTGTGAGGAAGACAGTCAGTGAGAGGTATCTTGAGCCATTGCAGTTGGTTCATAGTGCAGTTTGTGGGCCTATGCCTACCATTTCACTGGGTGGCGCCTCTTACTTTGTGACATTTATTGATGCTGCTACAAAGTACATATGGGTATATCCGATTCGGCAGAAGCATGATGTATATGATACATTTCAGCGCTTCTTGGGTAATGCTGAAAATCAGTCAGGAAAGAAGCTATTGAGCTTGATGACTGATGGTGATGCAGAGTTTACCTCTCCTAGATTTCAGCATCTATGTGATACACTTGGTATCAGGAGGGTGTTGACCACTCCTCATCTTTCTGCTCACGATGCCTTGGCAAAAGGCATAAATCGGATTCTATTGGACAGGATTGGTAGCATGCTACGGTATGCAAGTCTTACCGAATGGTATTGGGCTGAGGCATGTAAGACAGCTGCATACTTGCTTAACAGGTCACCCAGGAGATCTCTGAATGGTAGAGTGCCATTTGACTTCTTGACAGGCAGGGCACCATGTTATGAGCATTTACGTGTGTTTGGCTGTGAGGCTTATGCTCATGGTTCCCGATCGAGGAGGTGTATCTTCCTTGGATACAGTGAGTCCAGTGAGGACTACAGGTTATGGGATTCTTCAACTAGAGAGTTGATACGCAGCCATAATGTCTATTTCAGAGAGGATGCTATGTTTAGACAGCCCAAGGCTGTGGATAGCAGGAGAGTGGTGTTCCAGGAGGGTGTAAGTGCACTGATACCTCCGAATTCTTTGCAAGGGCAGCCCATATCCCTTGGAGTGGGAGGTTTTTCCCACAGTGAGCAGGTTATAAAGTTGGGACAGCCACGATTACTTCCTGATTTTGGTCAGAGACGATCAGATGTCTCGAGCATTCCACAGGTTTATACTCCTATGGAGATTGTTGATGCATCTTCTATGGACAGTTATAGTTTACTCCCAGGATGCGGAGTGCCTCTTGCAGATGAGGATGAGGCTATGCATGGTGAGGAGGATACCTTGGCTAATGATGCCCGGTATGATCCATTGGCTGGTTATGCCAGGACAGATGTGGTTTTTGCAGTTATTGACTTGGGTCATATTGCGCATGGGCAGGAATCATTGATGTGTTTGCTTTGTAAGTGCCTCCATGGCGAGAAGCAATCCCCTCGAGCTTGGCTTCATAGGTTTGATACCGTTATGAGAGCTCAGGATGTGATGCGCAGTGAGACAGGTTATGGTCTCAGTATTCAGGAGGTTTCTATCCTTCTGAGGTTACTTGCCATATGGTTCCTTATGGAGAGGGATGCTTTGCAGTGGGCGCTGCATGGTCTTGATGATGTTTGTCAGATACTTGGTTATTTCAGTATGGAGAGAGGGAAGTTACTGAGTACTCCATTGCCTATATTGGCTCCATACTTGAAACACTACAGGTTTGATGATCACAGATCAGTTGAGCAGCAAGTTATGGTTGATATGGCAGCCATAGTACTTCATGCATCCATGACTGTGTTGAGACTTGGTTCTCACATGTTTGCCATTGGGGCTACACTTCCGGTTCTTGCTTCCGTTGCAGTGGGAGTTGGTAGCATGATTATGGTAGATTTTGGCAGTAGGGAAGCGGTTGTGGACATCAGGTCCTTATGCTTCCAGGAGCAGCATGCAGGTGATGCAGGTTGGGTAGACCAGCAGAGGTCTATTGTAGGGCATGTGCTTATGGTCACAGGTGGTATAGAGACATTTTCTTTGCACAGTGACAATTCAGGTGCTATGGACTTAGCACAGGAGCACGTGGTGGTGAGAGTTCACTCTCCCAGTGAGATCTGGCACGAGATCTTGGTTGACAGGCATCTACAGCTTGTCATTTTCTATCCTGCAAACCTGATGTCTGCTAGCAGCTTATCCTCTATGCACTTTGCACATTGTAAAGTGCCGATGGGCATAGGATGACGGTCTGGTCATCTTGTTTTTCAACCTATGGCTGATTGTATTGTATGTGTACTATATTCCCTTAAAGGCACACTGCCTTTAAGTGGGAGGTTGTTGGGGTAAGGGCAGTGTGCCCACCCACTTGTACAGTGCCCATGTATACTCATATATATATATGATAGAGGAATAAGCTGGAGTAGCTTTTGCTCCACCACTTTTGGTGTCTCTGTATTCCTTTGTGTGTGCTCTCCTCTCCCACACATACAACATTAGCACGGTCTCTTGGAGGGTGGTTGGCTTGATTTCTGATGCCCACCATCTCAAGCCAAAGATCATTCAGGGCCTTGGCTAGGTCATTGACTCCGGGTTCTGTTGCAGGGGGGCCCTCTTTAGCTAGAGGGGTCGAGGGAGTAGAAAGGAGGGGGGCTCGTGCGCGAGGCTAGGGAAACCTTCGAGGCGGAGGGTGAGAATATACACCTTGTTGAGGGTAAGCATCTAAGGGAGGAACATACATTTGAGGTGGAGGCGGTGGATACATCCCTGATGAGGGGTGGGGGTATGCCCCTGACCCCCAAGTTGTTGTTGCAGGAATTGAGGGGATTGCGAAGGGACAATCGTCTTCTTTGAAGTGGGGTCAGACTGAACTTTATCAAACTTTTGAGCAACCTCATGTGCTAGCACCATAGTTTCTGGATTCTCCCATTTAAGCTTGAGGCGGAATTCATCACTTGCTCCTGCTACAAGGTAGCTCAGCACATGCTCAGTCATTCCAGCTCAAAATCAGGCATTTTCCTCCTGTGTGCCAATTAAATGGTCCAGGAGCACGGCCGCTCGATCCACATATCGACGCGCCATCTCACCTTCTGAGTGCTTCAAGTTTGCCACTTGCAGGTACACATTCTCTGGCTCCTCTTCTTTGCCAAAATACTCAATCATTGCTACTGTCAACCTTGGCCAGCTTTGGTAAACGTCTTCGGCCTGCTTCTCATACCACACTTGAGCCAAGCCCTCTAGAAATGTGGGAAGAACCAACAACCATTTGTCTTTAGTAAGAAAGTTGAGAGAAACATAATGGCGCTTGAAGGCCACAAGATACTCATTTGGATTTTCTTCCACCCATCCGCAAAACACGAGAATGTCAGCCATGCTTGGAAGATGGAAAAGAGAGAGGCAAGACGAGGCTTATCTATGGACAAACAATAGAAAGAGGAAGCTTGAACTCAAAATCGGGTGAAGATACCTCCACAAAGCACACATAGGCAAGGTAGGGTGTGACTGGTGTATTGTGAAATACTACACAGGAAGAATCTTTAGCATAGAATAGCACATACACAATCTTAAAAGGACCAACCCTCATGATATCACATCCATCTTTACAAGCGAGGGTTAGAGACATGGCGCTCCATAAGATTGTTCATTAAGGCAAACAAGAATGCCATGACAAACGTCAACAGTTGGAGAGCTTGCACATCATCTTCATCTTCTTCCAGATCTTGTAGTCGCCATGCTATTTCTTCGAGGGGTGTGCGGTCTGGCATCCTTCTTTTGAGCAATGTCCTTGAGGACCTTTCTGATGATCTTCCAAAGTCGGTGAACTCGTATCAAGTATGCCCAACACTGAGTTTCATGATGACCACAACCTTTGCATTCCTTATAAATTATCACCCTCCTTCATGGCTTGCGGCTTTGTTGGGGTGGTGCTTCTACTCGTGTCATGTGTGATTAAAGTACAAGCTTCACTTGCCAAGAAATCAGCAACTAAATTTCAAGCTCGAGGGATATGCTGAATTTTTACCTCTTCAAATTAGTTGCAAAGTTCCAATGCTTGTTGATGTCGCGAAAGCCTTTAGTCTGCACCTTTCACCTTCCACTAACTTGTTCACACACTAGTTGAGAATCTCCTTGCACTTCAAGTTACTTGACGTGATGTTCTTGTGCCTTTTGTAGCCCAAAAATGAGCGCCGAGTACTCAGCTTAATTACAAGTACATGCAGGTGCAGACTTGCTGTAACAATACTCCTCACCACCCGGTGAAGTGAGCTTCACACCCACACCAGCAGCCTTGGTCGAAGGTTTGTAAGCTCCATTAAATTGAAGGATCTAAGATGTCATCACACCAAGACTAAAATTCGGACATCCCAAGTTTCTCGGTAGTCCAGGATAAGTAGAAGGAGAGGGTGGGGAGAATTCAACACTTGAGCCAAACGTTCAGTACCAAATAAACTTACAATCCTTTGTTGATAGTTTATCTTTAGACCAAAAAGAATTACAACTTGAAGCTCGAAATGAGGCACAAAAGGTTGATTAGGTACAAATGGATTCCTTGGTCAAAACATTACCAACCATAGCCGAGGTCTAGAAACCTTTGTAGTGAGATTGAGAATAAACCATTCAGGATGAGCTTATCCACCGGAATTAACAAGCAGATGCACCAAATCTCTCCCCAAGCTTGGGGAGCATCCCACCCTTCGATGAAGGACACCGTTTTAATTACCTCTGAAGCACCAAGTAGTTCAATCACCACACAATGAGTAGAATTAAAATCAAAGTTCTCCCAATGTATCAGTAGTTCTTCACCATGAATCATCCACGGTGTATCATTCCACCCGTCATCTCCTTGAACAATGCACTGGACAATCAGCCGTTGAAGGTCGACATGAAGATCAAGGAAGAGATCACGTGCATTGGTAGCCGTAAGGCACGGAGGACCAAGCACCAAATCCTTAAACGCGTCGAGAAGTGACATAAATATCCACGCTCCTCGTGTGGCGTGCGTCCGTGAAGTAGACTTGGAAAAGTTCTGAATCGGCGATCTAGTAGGAGATGTGAATAGAGCACATGAAATGAAGTACTTTTGCTTTTTACAGCAAGAGTAAACTCCCCACGGTTAGAGAGTTACAGTTCCCAAGATTTCAATATATAAACAAAAATCATTACATTTTCATCACTTCCAACTTGTTGGCCCAATGATAAGTCTCCCTTTTGTGAAGGGGAAGGTCTTGGGTTCAAATCCTACTCTTTAATAAAAAGAGAGGAGAGGAGAGGAGAAGGAGAAGAGAAAGAGAAGAAGAAGAAGAGAGAGGGGAGGCACGGGATCTACTATTACAGTTTTATAGAAACTCAGAAAAACTATCCGCGACTAGAAGACGTAGCAGACCAGAAGATTGTCATGCGGGCGAACACAGTAGCCGCGCGAAATGAGAAAACTGTCCACGACCACAAGACGCAGGAGCCCAGAAAATTGTCGCGCGGGTGAACACAATAGATGCACGAATCGAATGTGCACTCGAGAACTCAGAAGGAGCACAGATGGTACAGTTCTACAGATGCAACTGGTACGAGCAGAAGATTCGCCGGCCAGAATACACGTAAGAACCGTGAGCAGAAAGTAGGCAGTCTGAAAGTACAGAAGCTGAGAGGTTTTGCAACCGTAGAGATAGGGAAGGCACACAGTTTAGAGGCGCAAAAGAAGAGAATTGTACACGGAAGAGGCCGCAGTGCCACACCCAGTCGTAGGAGTAACAGAGTTTATACCACTAGCCATGGAGATTTCGATCCCAACAACCACACCAATTCTGTTTGCCGGAAAAGAAATCAGAACAAGAGGCTAGACACTAAGCATGGCGACGCTCAAGGGCCATAGAGGAAAGGAGAACGTGAGGGCGAAACGTTATCATGGGAGAGGAAATGGGATTAGAAGGGGAGGGAATGAAGAGGGAGACTATGGCATAAGGGAAAAGGGAGAGAGGGGAAGAGAAGCATGGACATGATGGGAGGAGGAATATAAAGATGGAGACATCAAGGGAAGATGACCATGATTTATTTGAAAGAAAGGATGAGAGGAAAATATCAAAGTACTAGCTAGGTGGCTTTACTAGAATGAGCGTGTCCATCAAGGAATAGCCCCCTCCTTTTATAGCCAAGAGGGGCTCTCTCCCAATAAATGCATCCTCCCACATGCATGGTGTGTGTGGAAAAGTCTCCCATGTGAGCTAGGCGGTTACGCACTCTCAATTGTGTGCGACAGCCCTTTGCCTCATTTTTCCACATAAATCAAGCCCCATATCTCAAGTCTATGATACTCCCTTGGTCTCTCCCAATTTTATAATATGTTCAAACCTCTAGGAGGACAAGTGGAGGGTTGGTACAAGGAATCTTACCACCTCATCCTACTTTTCCCATTATTTAACTTGCATCCTTGGACTATCTATACCTCCCCCACATGGGCCTATCCTATATGGAGGGAATAACCCAATATAATATCCATCTCCACCTATTTTATATTACTTTTCCCATGGACTTTGAGCCATATCTCACTAAATGCAGCCTAATGGAGGGGTGGCACATGGAGGAGCCATGCCACCTTACATTTTATAATATTACTACATGGATTATGTACAACACACCTTATGGGTCCTCTTATGTGGAAGGGTGGCACATGGTCATGCCCTGCCACCTCACATTTTATAATATTACTACCATGGATTACGTACAACACACCTTATGGGTCCTCTTATGTGGAAGGGTGGCACATGGTCATGCCCTACCACCTCAACCCTGGGCCTGCAATGTGTTTCCACAAGAGAAATAGGGAAGGGGGAGAAGGGAGAAAAGAGGGAGAAGGGGAGATGAGAGGGGAGAAAGGAGCGAGAAGGAGGAGGGAAGGAGAGAGTGAAGGGGGATGGAGTGGAAAATACAAAGGCACTACAAAGGAAACAAGAGAACACCCAAAAATACTCTTGAAAGAGAAGAGGGAGCTTGTATTCCAAACTTGTGCATACAACAATGAAGACCTAAGTCAACCACTTGGACTTTTATACATGTCACCTCTTGAAGGGAGGGCCAACCCTAATCTCTTTATACCACTCTCTCTTCTCATTCTTTTACCATCCTCTTAGGCCCACTTAGCTCCAAGACACAATCTTGGCTCTATGGACTTGCCATTGTCCACCATCAAATCGCATCACTAACCAACAGTGGCATATTGTTAACCAATCGGTTAACAAAGGTGCACCGAGTGCTTGATGTAACTATTTTTGCCAAATCTTTCTCAGCACACCTCCTTCTTGTTGGGGGAAACATGTGTCTTGGCCTCCCAAAATTATTTTACAAGTTTCTTTATTTCATCATTGATTGAGCTAGTGCAATGTTGCTTCCAACATGCAACCAATGAGAATAGTCCATTACCATCATCAGCTTGTGCATAGACTCTGGATCTTGCCTTATACAAGCTACACTTAGGAACTTGAAGTACTCTTGAGACCTTCGCCAGGGGAATGCACTGATTGGAGTTCATCAGCATAGTCAATGCACTTTTCTTCAAAAATAACTCCTCTCTAGAAGCTGGTTTCTTTACAATGGCCGGTGTATTGCGAACATTGTCAATGAAGCATGCTTGAATGTCACCTTTTTCGTTTGATGAAAGGTCACGAAGGCATTGGACTTGAGGATGTTGCAATATTTCCATAGGTACTGTATGCATCAAGAAAGGATTGAAAAAAAACCCTTTCTTGAGAAATGTATTATGGAAAAAAAGGGCTATTATGTAATTTACAAAGTAAATGTTGAGATAAAGAGTAGCACATGACAATTCCATTCACTACCAGCTACTTGTGATTCTAATCATGAATCGAGCAAAGTTTCCTAGTTATATCATTGTGGAGCAATAAGCATACCAATGTCATCATTTAGGATGACCAACCAGGCTAAAAATGATTAAGGATGTCAAGACTTAAGGGTGGAAGACCACAATTACTACAAGATGCATGCATGAATCGATAATAGATATAAACACACTATTGTCTAAGCTCCATATCATGGAAGAAAAATCCGATGCGACATTAAAAAGATGCCTCAAGCGCATTCAAATCAAGTAAAGGATGTAATCTAAACAATAGTTTCAAGAGCTTAAGACACATGTAGAAGTTCATAGTGAATATCAAATTGAATGCCTTCAACTTCGGAGAGAATTCCCAAACTTTATTGAGGACAATGAGTCCTGAATGCTACACTCGAAATGACTTGGGAATAAGAGATCGATAGAAACCTTTAGAGTGGCTTCTAAGGTTCCTTATGCATGGATTGTATTGGCTATAGACAAGGGGCAATTTATACACATAGCATTTAATTGTAATCCCCATAGAGAGGCATGAGAGTACCCTAAGAGGAGAAGCATGAGGAAGGGACACTTGGTGCTAAATATGTGAAGGAGCTTCTCGGGTCAAATGGGATCAATAGAGATTCTAGAATTAAAGGAGGCCAACACAGGAGGTCAACACATGAAAAGGTTGGGTGTATATAGACATGAGGTGCTTGTTTACATTGTCCCTTGTACACAAGTGTTTTGTTCTACCCATAATGAGGGAGTTCTGGCAATGGTCTTCATTGCAACATGAATCTTTGTAATTAGTAGTGTGCCTACATGCCATGTTCGTTTCATGGGTGTGTATGTGAGCTCTTGGGTACACGTGTCTATGTGAGTCGTTTGGCTAATACTTAGTTTTTGTTTATGTGTCTCTCCTTTTATTTTGTGACTTTGCTTGGTCTTTAGGTCTTTCTTATGCTTGACCTTTCTTATTTTTTCTAATAGTTTGATTAGATCCCGTCTCTATTAGAGAACATGTATGACACTAAATAAAGATTCATGATCAGATCCATTAGCTAGTACCATCAATCAAAGAACATTTGTTGTACCATAGATACAACATGCAAGCACCATACATAGGGCATAAACATGCAAATCACACAACACAGCATGCAAGTACCACACACTGCATAAAAGATGCCCCGCAAAAAAACACACAAACAAAGCTCATGGCAAAAGAGACGACAAAAACGACAAACCACAAGCAAAAAACTGAAGACAAAGCAAACAACACAAAAAAAGAGAAGCTGGACATGCAAACAAGAAGCGTCAACCAAACAACTTGCACACACGCACCAAGGAGCTCACAAACTCACCAAATGAATGCAACACACAAGCAAAACCAACAACACAACAATGTGCACATAGGCAACTCACCCAAGACAACAAGAAACACACAACAACCCACTAACAACCCAAAACCTAAACCTTAGCTCACTCATAGCAAAAAGCCTCGGAAAGAGTGACCTTGGAATCTCCGAAGGGAAAAGACTCCCACATTGCAAAGAAAACTCATAGATCAAGAAGTGGCTTAAAGATAGCAGCATCACATGGAACCTATCTCCTTGCAAGACATCCAATGGACAAGACTCAAAAGACTGCCACATTGCAAAGAAACTCATAGTTCAAGAAGCGGCTCAAAGATAGCAGCATGACATGGAACCTATCTCCTTGCAAGACATCCAATGAACAAGACTCAAAAGACTACCACATTGCAAAGAAACTCAAGTTCAAGAAGCGGCTCAAAGGTAGCAACATCACATGGAACCTAAATCCTTGCAAGGCATCCAATGGACATGACTCCTTCAATCACATTGTTGGCTAGGTGGAACAAGAGGAATACATCTATTGCTTTGCTTCGAATGGGGAAGAAAGACTAGGTGGCGAAAATTTTCCAAGTTCGTTTAAAAAAGTCCTAAGCTGGGTAGGCCTTTTTAGCACCAAAAACTTTCAAGAATGCTCAATAAAGAAATCAAACACTCTTTTAGAGGGTTCAACGAAAATTATCGACAATTTATCCAATAGCTAATTAGCTTATGCCAAGCTTGCAAGTCCTAAAATGATCAGTGCCAAGTTAACCAACGTATTTCATTTATAGGCTCCTTTAAACTGAACAAGGCCCTTAGATTAGAGAAACAAACAAAGGTAAAGTGCAAGTATTAAAGACAAAAGGCAAGGGGGGTTCAAGGTGTTAGATATGCTCAATGCCCCACCCTCCTGGTAACCACCAGTGGTCCAAGGTGCTCGAGTTGTAAGACCCCCATACGAGGAGAAGCCATGTGTGAGCACGGGACACTGGATGGATCTTGACTTGCATGTCAAATGAGGTCTATCAATGAGACTGTGTGGGAGCCCCTTATTCTTACTGGGGCCTGGGGACCAACGGCCCGCCTGGTGGGGATTCAGGGACGGGAGCTCCCGAGGCGACTATATAAAAAATATTCCCTGAATATTCCATGGACGACTAGTCGGTTCCACCAACTAGGTTGACTGGTCGACTCCACCGACTAGGTTGACTGGTCGACTACCGTCCTCATAGCTATAAAGAGACGACCTCCCCAGTTCATTGTATCAGATCAATTCACATCAGATCAGATCTAGTATCTGTCTAGATCGCCATCTAAGCTCCACTGTGGGAGCGCACGGGTGGACGGAGCCATCATCTGTATTACATCAGTATTGAAGGAAAAGTTTGTTCCCCTCCAATTTGCTGTGTACTCTCTATTCTTTGTTTAGTTTCTATTCCGCTGCGCCGTGTAATTTAACACAAGGGAGGCAGGTTAAAAAGCAACACAAACATATTATGTGACATGCTGCGGCAAAGTCAAACAAAATTCCCTTTCAGCTCCTGTTTTTAATTTGTTGTTGGAGTATAGAACTAACCCAAGAGAACAATTTCTTGCAATAAATCATTGATCCAACAGCATAATTGTGTACCCTTCTTGTTCAAACTACACAAACGTACACCTCAGAAGTCCTCGCAAACTTCACTCATATCACCAGGGAACAGTAGAATTCCTTCGTCTTGCATCACTTTAATGCAGGCTGTCCCAGCAAAACACAGTTTTGTAAACACTACAGCAAAGAGGCAGACAAAGTTCCTTTTGAGCCTGTATTTTATTGTGTGTTGGTTGGTGAGGTGAAAAAGTTGTGAGACTAAAGCACAAACCCTTCAAATGGCTCCCTTGCAATAAATCATCAATCCCTGCATCCAACTCTCATAACATGTCCATTATAATGTATGAGCTACACTTTTCACAACAATCAACAAAATCACCCCCAGATAGCTACCAGTAATCCCCATCTGAAGCCTCACAATACTAATCTCCTCAACCAAATTAGCATTAGATTGTGTATCCTCCCTATTTGAACTACACATATGTACACGGACATCAACTATTTGCATGCTGGCCTGACAAAACTGAAGTGATGCATGTCATCAAATACAGAGCATAGAAAGAGATAATTTGTTTACTATCTCCATAATACGTATTTATTTAGTCAAACAAATTCAAATCAAGGGTTTTACCACCTTTTTTTACTCTTCTAAATGCCTAACGCTGAGCTGTACAAAAAGCATTTGAGAGCCTCCAGATGCATTGGCATTAAGATGTCTATAGACAAGAACCCAAGACTTAGTCTCTCAATGAGTACTTCTTGCCACTGAAAGCTTGAAATTTAGGCTGGTCATCCTTGGGAGGCTCTTTCTTAACAGGTTCTTTTGGCACTGGTGGCTGAAAAGCACAAATACAAAGTCAGACAAATCGAGAGGAGAAAAACTTCCCCAAACACAACATGAGCAGCTAAATCTTCATACCCTAGAAGAACAGAACATGACCCCGCCCCCCCTCTCTCTCTCTCTCTCTCTCTCTCTCTAAGCTCTCTTGCTCTGACTTGGAGCAGTGATAACATTAATGCTCAATCCGAGAGATGCTCTCTCTAGCCTCCTGGGCAGCTTCCTTTGTCTTATTGGACAGCGTAGAGACCTTCTCTGGCCTCCTAGGCAGCTTGGAGACATTCTTCTCTGGCCTCCTGGGCCACAGAATCACTGAACTGAATATCTCTCAGCTCCTGGAGTTGTAACGTCGCAAGGAGGTCCTCTGACTCCTGAGCTTGCATGAGTTGAAGCCTCCTCTTCCTCCATTCCGGAATTGGACTATTCTCCAGAACTCATGGTTGTCTTGCCGGACCTGTTGTATACACTGGTGGATCCTGTGGATCTTCCACCAAGAGTGAGTGATAGAGGGCACTAATGGAGAGGCTACCTGAGGTAGAAGACATCTTGGATGTCCTGCTTCCAATCTCAAGGGAAAATCTTGTGAAGCTCTGATACCAATGTAAAGGGCCAGGTGCCTAGCACACTCTCTAACTAATTGTGCCCATGAAGCTACTGAGTACGGAAGTGTGGAATGCTATCTGGAGAGAGAAGAGAGAGAGAGAGAGAGAGAGAGAGAGAGATTGTGATCATGCATAAAAGATAACATATCATGCATAGTCATGATTATGCTCAGTACTCTCTTTACTCTTTGGGCCTGGAAAAACCAGAACATCCCTTTGTACCACTGCCGATCCCTCAATGAAGAAGGCACACATCTCGGTCCCCAATGAAGGGCTATGTTGAGGTTATGGGGCTGTTCACGGATGAGGCTATGCTGGCTACTCTGCTAACTGCAGGGACCTGTGCGGAGAAGCTATGGGGACTGCATGGGCTGCTGCTGAAGGACTGAGTGCTGCTACTGGTCCATGGCCTTTGGAGCTGTAGGGACGGACTGCTGCGACTGCTGCTGCTGGGAAACTGTTTCTTGGCGGCCTGGTACTGCTGCATCTACTGCAGCTCATAGAGGTGGAGCTACTGCTGGAGCTGAGGCCAACTCAGTCTGTGGCCTGCAGACTGCCACAGACACCCAACTGGCCTGTCAGGCTGCCAACTGGGTCTGTTACCCGGTGACATGGCAGACTGCACCTGCCTACCTGAGCCTGCCCACCTGCTCCTGCCTGCTCTGCCCGACGTCAATAGACCGTACAGTCTGTATTGCTGCTGCTGTCCTGCTACTACTGCTCCTATACTGTGTGGACTGCAGTGTGCAGTCAGGCATCCTTAGCTGACTTGTTGACAAGTGGAGAAGAGGAAACACAGATCAAAAATGACAAGTTTTGCAAGATAAGGGAGCAACCAAAGAGCTTCAGGAAAGAGAACAGCATTTTTGGTTCGGTGAGCATGCCTTATACTCTGATGGAGCTTTCTTGCCTTCTAAGAAGATGGGGCCGTAAGTGGCCTTGTATGATGGGCAGGGAGAGATCGTGCCCACTCGGAAGCAAGCATGGATGGATGTGAGGTCCAACAATGTAACTAATAACTGAGAGCTGCTGATGGGGTTGACACTTACGAGGGTCAAGGAGTTGCAGATCTTTGTTGATTCTCAGTTAGTTGTCAGAACAAACTCAGCTTGTAAGGTGACATCACATGACTTCCCTTTTCTTGCTCCAAAACTGCTGCATCCTTCCTCTTATTAGAAGCCAGCCCTCACCCTTAGCAAACAGAATTAGCTTGAGACCACAAAAGAAAAATATACCTTTGTAAGACCAGAATATATCCAATCATACAAATTTAGATTTTTTGTTATTCTAAAGTCCAAAAATCTACACAAAAAATAAAAGAGAAAACAAAAGAGAAGAAAAAAGAGGCAACAAAAACTTTTTGAAAAACAAAAGGAAGACATACTTAGCAAGCAAAGCAACACTTATGTCGCCATCATTGCCCAAGCATAAGTAGCTATACTGGATCTCTAAAATCCCCCGCCGCGGAGTCTCTTGGGCAAACCCAGTGCTTACTAAAATACGTCAAATAAACAAAAGAGAAAGAAAACAAGAAATAAAGAAGAAAGGAAGAAGGTGACTAAGCAAAATTTTCCAAAACAGCGGAATAAAAAAACATAAATAATCTCTCTCTCTCTCTCTCTCTCTCTCTCTCTCTCATACCTAGATGAATCCAGGAACATTCCCAAACTCATCCTCTAAAAAAACAACATAGTGCAGTTTCAATCCCACGATAGTCACTCATAAGATTGAAAACCATAAACTCCATCACGCATAGCACGGACTAGCTACTATGACATCCCCACTGACGTCATCAACGCCCAACAGTGGGTGTAGACCATAGTATAAAAATATGCTCTCACACATACAAATCCACACCCCCACACATACTTGAGCATCCTTTTATACAAAATCTTTGTACTGAGTTTCTGTCGGCACTCCGGAGGTAAAGGGCAGCCTCAGCCATGACGAAGGCTAGCACTAAAGAAGAAGGCTAATCAAGAAGTAGTCCAAAATCTCTTCATTCAAGCTACAATTGCTTGTTAAGTCTAAACGATTTCATTTTAGTCTCTCCCAAATGAGCATCTAAATCTAGTTGATAGGGCAACGCACCATTTAAGATAGATAGAATTATCACAATACCAGCAGGCCACAACTTGGACGAAACCTTCACAACGTGAAATTTGCATGTCTGCTAATACGGCAAAAGCATATACCTAGATGAATCCAGGAACATTCCCAAACTCATCCTCTAGTAACACAACATAGTGCAATTTCAATCCCACAATAGTTACTCATAAGATTGAAAACCATAAACTCCATCACGCATAGCAAGGACTAGCTACTATAACATCCCCACTGACGTCATCAACGCCCAATAGTGGGTGTAGACCATAGTATAAAAATATGCTCTCACACATACAAATCCACACACCCATACATACTTGAGCATCCTTTTATACAAAGTCTTTGTACTGAGTTTCTGTCGGCACTTCGGAGGTAAAGGACAGACTCAGCCATGACGAAGGCTAGCACTAAAGGAGAAGGCTAATCAAAAAGTAGTCCAAAATCTCTTCATTCAAGCTACAACTACTTGTGAAGTCTAAACGATTTCATTTTAGTCTCTAGGGCAACGCACCATTTAAGATAGAAAGAATTATCACAATACCAGCAGGCCGCAACTTGGACGAAATCTTCACAACGTGAAATTTGCATGTTTGCTAATATGGCAAAAGCATACACCTAGATGAATCCATGAACATTCCCAAACTCATCCTCTAAAAACACAACATAGTGCAGTTTCAATCCCACGATAGTCACTCATAAGATTGAAAACCATAAACTCCATCACGCATAGCAGGGACTAGCTACTCTAACATCCCCACTGACGTCATCAGTGCCCAACAATGGGTATAGACCATAGTATAAAAATGTGAGGCATTTTTATAATGTGTAAACCACTATATTCAAGTTATTCACGTTTATCATAAATATCAACCTCTAATCCTACGGAAGATTGAGAAAGTCTAGGATCTAAGAAAGCACAAGAATCCCCTCTTGAAGTGCACAAAAAGCAAAACTCCAATCACAACTATGAGTGGCAAAAGCAACTGTGCTAATTCAAGACTAGGACGCCCAAAAGCCGGTTGCCCAAGACAACATCATGCCTATTGTGTTGGAACCCCTATCAGGCTCAGTTCATTTTTGGCTACATATTTGATAGGATTGCTTTAGGCTGACACACACCCAGCGTGTTTCCAGCTTCAGATTCCACTTCACCCCTAGCGGGTTTCGATCTCACAATGTATTCTAACTTGGACTCATAGGCCTCTTTGGCCTCCTTCAGTTTGTTCTCTCTCTCTCTCTCTCTCTCTCTCTCTCTCTCTCCCGTCAGACCACTAGAGTGAGGATAGCACTTGTCAAACAGCGAGCTACATCATGGAGACTACAGAGGAGGGATGAACTAGACAGGCTGAGAGCAAGCAGCGATCTATCACTGATTTTCGTCCTCAATGCCATCCCTCACCAAATCTTGAGCCACTGTCACACAAGCTCTTCTTGTCTATCCTTGGTCATCGGGGGCAGTTGGTTCTCACCATAGGTCCAGTCAATCGGGTGAACAGCGGACCAGGGGCTTCCTCAATGTTTCCCGTATTGGATTTCTCTCGTAGAAACAGCATGATGTATTACTTTTTTTTCTCGTCACTAACATCAGCCTTGATATGGTACCCACTTAGTGACCCCACCCTTAGCTTTCGTTGTATCAGGTTTCTTTTCAATCTCATAGACCATTTGGCCTTTCAAAGATGTTAATAAACCCTCCCTCACTGAGTCCCCCCCCCCCCAACTCTCTCTCTCTCTCTCTCTCTCTCTCTCTCTCTCTCTCTCTCACTGAGTCCCCCCAGCTTCCGAGCGTCGCAGCTTCCCGTCCGTCCGTCGTAGCCCCTTCCGGGCGTCGCAGCTTCCCATTCGTCGTTAGCCTCTCCGTTTTTGTTGTAGCCTCCCGTTTTTTGTTGTAGCCTCCCATCCGTCGTAGCCTCTGCCAACACGTAGGCATGTTCAACAGCTCGCTGACCTACCCGCCCTCGCCCTAGCTCTTGGGAGTATAGCCCCTCGCTGTAGATCTCCCATCAGCTTCGCCATCGATTCTGAAACCACGAGAAGACTCACCAGGAGAATCACGACATCAGCCCAAGAAGCGACCTGCAATTTCTACGAATCAAGATAGCTGCCAATAGCTACGCGACCAGCCCCAGTCGGCATCCACAATCAGCTAGCTCAACACTCAGCTTTGATCGTCTACAGACTACAGACACACAGGAACGTTTTTTCTTTCTTCCTAAGAAACAGAGTGCATATTCTTCCTTGCTAGATTGGTGGAAGTGGACCGCCTTTTTTTTCCAGGAAACATGGGGTCATTTCAGACCCCTTTCAAGTTGAACAAACACCCAGGCCTGACTACTCCTTTTGGGAAAGTGTATGGCACCAAGAACAGCAAGAAAATAGATATGCTTATGAATATGTTCATCGAGTTACAGACTGAGAATTTCCAACTCCAAAAAACTATCATGCAACTCCAAAAAAGAGTGGATGCCTTAGAGAACACAGTGAATAATGGATGCCAACAGATGCAAAAGTTTATGCAAGCCAAGCCTGTCGAAAGGGATGCGAAGAATGTACAAGAAGGGAAGAAATGGACTGAAATAGTGTCTAAGAAAGATGCCAGTGCAGCACATGTTGAAGAACCATCAAAACCAGCTCAAACACCGTCACGTCCATCAACCACAAACCAAGAAGATGCCCATGAACAGAGAGAAAGAGATAAGAGATCTCAAAACATTGTTATCCCTGGTCTACCAGAGATGGATAAGGAAACCCCTCTGGCTCTAGCCAAGCAGGTGACTGAATTTTTTTCAGAACACTTTGCGATGCCTAAAGTGATTGTATATGCAGCCCATCATGTAGGGAAAGCACGAGAGGACAAACCCAATAAAAGGGCTATTGTGTGCACTGTAGCAGATCCACGGAAAAGAGAGATTATCCTGGATAGCAGTAAAGTGTATCTTAAAGGCACACCTTTTTATGTCAGTAAAGACCGCACCCCAAAACAGTAGGAAGTGCGAAGAAAGCAATACACGGAAAGACTAATGAGACAAGGAAAGCTGCCCCAAACACAAGATGGGGATCAAAATGTGAAATAGGGGCTCGCAACCCATGGGACACACAAATGCTTACAAGTCATGTTTTGGAATTGTAGGGGCTTCCCTTGGCATAAAGGGATAAGCATAAATGCCTTCATTCACGATGCAGACATCATCCTTTTAGGGGAAACTTGGGAAAGTGAAACATGCAGGATCCCAGAGATACCGGGATATGTGGTGCACTCAATATACCAACGGCAAGTGGGGAAAAGAGGGCAAGGAGGTGTTGCATGCATGATACAGGAACACATGGCAGAAAAAGTCAGCCTTCATAAAGTGGACAAATACAAAAGATACATGTGGCTGAAAATAGAACTTGGCAAATGCCCTGTCTTTCTTGCAGGTTGCTACATACCTCACCATGAGTCACCCTTTTACAGTAGACACGGAGTGGACCCTAGTGCTGCGTTTGAAGCACTATGTCTTGATGTGGCTGAACTCAGAGAAAAGGACCAAGTCATAGTGATGGGAGACCTTAACGCAAGAATTGGTCAACTATAGTTTCAGCCCATTACGCATAATGAAATGGATAAAGAAGCAGTCACAGAAGCGGACATCATGTGGCAGAGAGGATCCGAGGACGACACCATCAACACACAAGGCAGAGCACTCCGATGCATGATTAATGGGCTGCACATGCCAGTCTTGAATGGAATACAATTATTCCCTAACACCCACAAGATGACGTGTCTCTCAGCCAGCGGAGGACAGAGTGTGCTAGATTATGCCTTGGTACATGTGGATACTATACCCATTATCAAAAGCATCAACATAGGGATGAAATATCTGGAATCGGACCATCTCCCAATATGGATGGATCTTGACATACACCTTAAACATAGGGAGCATTTTCAGCACATGCAGGAGGTTTCAAAGTAGACCCAGACAAACACCAAGTTTATGCAGACACTTTGGATGCAAAGCTGAGCGCAATAACCAACCCCACATGGACAGCCTTGCAGGAAGCAATACTTGCCTCAGCCACGCAAACATTTGGAGCAGCAACTACAAGAAAAAAGAAACAGGTCAAAGGACTACCACACAAGAAATGGTATGACGAGGAATGCAAACAACTACGCCAAGAGCTGAAATACATACTGGATGCAGAGAGGCATAAACAACTGGAGAAGACATACAATGCCCTCACAAGGAAAAAGAAAAGAAAATATATTTTGGAAAGAGAGAAATCTGATTTGGTCACTTTCATCAAAAATCCAAGAAAGGGCTGGACACAAGTGAAAGGCAGACGGAAACAGGTCATAGGGGATATATCAGATGCAACCATGCTTAATTATGTTACCAAGTTGTACAATCATACACTTGCTACTGAAATGGGGAAGGAGGATCTATCTGTCACATGCACTAGTCCTTTCACCTTCGAAGACATTGAAGTTGGACTAAAGAAGATGGCTAATGGCAAAGCATCAGATCACATGAAGATACAGGCGGAATTTGTGAAATGGACAGGAGACCAAGCAAGAACATGGCTCTCACACATCCTAACACATGCTCTACACCATGTACATATACCTAGATGAATCCAAGAACAATCCCAAACTCATCCTCTAAAAACACAACATAGTGCAGTTTCAATCTCATGATAGTCACTCACAAGGTTGAAAACCATAAACTCCATCATGCATAGCAAGGACTAGCTACTATGACATCCCCACTGACGTCATCAACGCCCAACAGTGGGTGTAGACCATAGTATAAAAATATGCTCTCACACATACAAATCCACACACCCACACATACTTGAGCATCCATTTATACAAAGTCTTCGTACTGAGTTTCTGTTGGCACTCCGGAGGTGAAGGGCAGACTCAGCCATGATGAAGGCTAGCACTAAAGGAGAAGACATGCTCTACACCATGGTTTCCCTCAGGAATGGCAAGAAAATTGGGTCCAGCCTTTACACAAAGGTGGAGACAAAAATTCAGTCACAAATTACAGAACTATAATGGTCAGCTCTACATTGGCCAAGCTCTTCAGTACAGTGCTTGAAATGAAAATCAGATCATGGGCAGAAGAGGCACAGAAAAGAGCCACCGGATAGGCAGGCTTTCGCAAGGAGCACAGGACAGCCGACCACCTTATTACCTTAAGGGTCCTCATGGATGAATGCACACTGAGAGGACGCACTCTATTTTGTTGTTTTGTGGATTTCAAGAAAGCATTTGACACAGTTCCAAGAGGAGGATTATGGAAGAGAATGCAAGAAATAGGAGTCCCTTTGGCCTTAAGGGTAGGCATCTCTCGCATCTATGAAAAGGTATTATGCCAACTCAAGCAAACACAAGGTATGTCTGATGTATTTGAGAGCAATATGGGAGTGAAGCAAGGCTTCCCTCTATCGCCTACCTTGTTTGGAATATGCATTGACCAACTGGAGGAACTCATCAATGAATTTGCAGTAGAGAAAGGGTTGCAAGGACCGCAATTGGGGCTTTGGACAATGCTATTGTTGTTATACGCAGATGATGTCGTTCTTTTTGCATACGATCCGGAATCTATGCACAAACTTTTACAAGTGCTTAAGACTTTTTGTAGGGAAAGCGGGCTGCAAGTAAATGTCGGAAAAACAAAGATGATGGCAGTCTGTACCAATCAGCCAGAACATCCCCCTGAGATCACCTTTGATGGACAGATCATTGAGTATGTCAGCACCTTCAAGTACTTAGGGGTTGATATCCCGGCAAATCACAGATGGTGGCAATGTATACATAGAAGGATGGACACTGGTTGGGGGAAGTACTACCAGCTTGAGAATGATTGCAGGCACACCGACACTAGGAACTGGAAAATTCGAAATGTATTGTTTGATGCATATGTAGTACAGACAGTATTATATGGAGTGGAAGTATGGGGAGGCAGCATTTCAGCCTCTACATGGAATGATATTGAGAAAATGCAAAAAGCTATCTTAAGGACACACCTTGGTGTCAAACCCACTACTCCATACTCAATACTTCTATTGGAAACCGGAAGGAGACCGATTGAATTTCATGCATCGATCAGAGTTATGCAATACCTAATAGAGGTGCAGCAAATGCAACCTGATAGGCTGCCTCATAAAGCATGGAATGCCAGCACAAAGCTTCAAAAGAACTACAAAAGTAAGGTCATCTGCACAGGATGGGCAACCGACATAAGAAAATGGTTCAGCAGATGGAAAGTGGAAGCGTATTTGACCATGCTGCCTGAAAAGGTCAACATCTAAAGCTGGAATACTACCAAGACAACATAAATCCCACATGTTGATCTACATACATGTCCATAGAGACTCATGCTCATTCTTATATTAGCACACCTATCCTCCTTCTATATCGCAGAAACATCGCCAAGTTCCATACTAGATCTCATACATTTGCCATTGAGCAGGGAGCTTGGATACACCAGCCCAGACATGCTAGAGTATGTACCCTTTGTGACATGCAGACAATTGAGACGGAGGCACATGTAGCTCTACAGTGCCGCCGATATGCACATATCAGGGAGGACTACCAACAGATACTGGGGGACTCCGCTCAGTTGACATCAGTTCTCTTACTCTTTTTACATTGTATCAAGACGGGTCCCATGGGTCATTTTTTGGTCCCCCGAGGACGCTAATAAATTCTACTTCACTTCTACTTCTACTTCTACTTCTCTCTCTCTGTACACGTGTATGTGCCTGTGTATGTGCACGTGTGCGCACATACGTGTGCATGCATCTCCAATTGCACCAAAAGATGTAGGTATTTTCAATATTAGCTTTTCATGTGCATGGAGTGCAATAGGTCTGGGCCATAAGGTTCTTCCAATATACCTGCGCAGATGCATTATTGTTTGCATTACCACCTCCAAAGACCAGCTTTCCAGGTGGCCTGTTTGGGCCACTGCCAGAGGCTGCCACTGGGGTCGGTGAGATCTTCTTGTTTGCAGATTGTGATGCAGAAGGTGCAGAAGAATTCTCAGGTGCAGCTGAATATTTCACAGGCTTCCCATCCAAACGCCTCCCCATACCTGTAAAAGCATTGAATTTTGGCTCCTCTGGCTCTTCAGCTTCCTGTGAAGCTGACCACCATTAAAGCACCACAGCATCAATATAGCAATATAAGAGTTTGTAATGCATATTCAAGTGCAAGTTAGTGTTGGTTGATGGAGCAGCAGCCACAAGGAAAGAAACTCATCATTACCTGAAAGGAGAGAGAATAATGCACTTTGTCATACCTTGGGAAGTAGTTCCATTGATAGAAGGAACAGCAGGTAGAACTGGCTCTGGTTCTTTGTAATCCAAAGGTGGTGCAAAATCAACCTCACAATCGGTCTCGATGATGGAGATAGCTGATGAGGGTTTTGCCTCAATGATATCAATATAATATTTCTTGTTATTGTAAGCAACCATAATGTTGTCCCCCACTGTCAGGCATGAAAAATTTCGAAGTGTGGTCTCTAGCCTGGAAGCATAAAAAACAATTTAATCAAATTCTGCTGTTCGTGCTGCTCAAAAGCACAAAACAAGCCACTTCTGGATGCCATGCCAAAGGTGGGTTAGTTTCCTTTTTCTTTTATTCTTTTTACAGGGAAAGTGCAATTTCTGGATTTTCATCTTTCAAACAATGTCTTCTTTATACCTTAAGAGACAGATATAGCTTTATTCACTCCCCATTACATATACAAGTGCAACTTTGGACGCATTTTAACACTGCATCCTATCAATTCTTACAAGATGTATACTACTGGTCTACTGCAGACACTAGTATGATTAGTGAGTGAATACCACGTGCACATACTATAGATAAGTTGGTCCAATCAGGGTACTGACCACATCATATTCTCTAAATTGGCTCATATTCTTTAGTGCCATCTAGTTAGAGCATGTTGGCTAGTCCTCGTTGATCTCCTAGACTTTGTAACCCAATCGGGGCAGACTTCACATCTCCCTCCCATAGGCCATATCTGGCCTCCAGTTAGGGTTAATATGATCATCATCATCAGGCCAACCCCAGGTCGGTTGATGAGCTGTGGCTGCTGTATCAGCCGACCAATACATGGCCGACCTTTGGCCATTATACCTGGCCTATAAAAGGCCCAAGCCTGGCCTTATGCAGCCCTCAACCAGTCTCAAACTGAGGCCTGCTACACCTGCAAAAACAACCCGCTACCTATACCCACCAACCCTCTGATCTACAGCCCCACTTCCTCCTCACACGGGCTCACAAGTTAGGCAAACAAACTCAACTGCATGCTTGAGCACTTCACCCTTTCAATCTGGTGAGAGGTGACTCACATTCAAAGCCAAAGCAACAGACATGACAGCAAATCATGCCCGGATTTATTAGCAGATCTTTTCTTACTTGTGAGAATTCACTTCTGCTAATCATCTTCGAACTGTTCCTTCAAAAAACCATTCTAGGATACTATTTTGATTTAGTCTACTCCAGAAGCGTGGCCACAAAAAAAGGTCCCTTGGTCTGATTATTGTAATTGCCAGATCAAGATACTTGGACAATGGATATCATTACAACCAAAGATGGCAGTACCAAATCAAAGCTATACAAAAAAGAATGCTTACACAGCTTTTGGATTTGATATGTCCAAAAAGTCTTTTGTATGTGGTTGCAACTTCACATAGGTCCCCTTGGGCAATGTTGCACTTTTCACCCGCACTATGTCTCCCTCTGAAAGTAGCATGTTCTCCATCATCTGATGAAACAGGAACCCCCCATCCAACAGTCAACGATCTTCCCAACCAATCACCTGGCAGAACTTGAACCTGCGTACTGTATGAACATACAGCTGGGGGTTCCCCTAAACATTACGAAGCACTTAGGTGTTGGCAAAGCAAAAAATAACATTATCTTGAACCATTGGATGAATATAACAAGATGAAACATCGTATGGGGCATACCCAGTAAGGCATATAAATCATTCCTTCTTCTGCAATGAACTCCAAAACGCCACAGTGAGAAGTGCGACTTGTGGCAGGATTATGCAATTCAAATAGCATAGGATAATCTATCCGCAATGATGCTGCAAAAATCAACAAAAAATAGAAGCAACATCAAGTTCATACGAGGCAGTACTCCATAAACTTAAACAAATACACCATACTTTCACCGGCGTCAATATTCTGTTCAATGCTTTCAAGCCATGATGTTGGACGATATGCCAAAGTTAACACATGGTAAGACAACACATATACCTAGATGAATCCAGGAACATTCCCAAACTCATCCTCTAAAAACACAACATAGTGCAGTTTCAATCTCATGTAGTCACTCATAAGATTGAAAACCATAAACTCCATCATGCATAGTAGGGACTAGCTACTATGACATCCCCACTAACGTTGATAGGACAAAATCTGTATCAAGTTTTTGAGCACTGCATATAGCTGTGGGTAGGCACATAGTTGTACACATCTAGGGTAGGTGTGGGCTTTTGGCATTTGTGGATTTTTCTTTCACAAGCATGATGGACTGATGTATATTTTTTTGAGATAATAAAGTATGTTTTGCAGGGACTTCATGGGAAATGATGAAATGCAATGTGGTTGTACCAAACTTCCAGAGCAAGGGTGTCCAGTGTTTGGTCAAGTGAAATGTTTTTGGGGTCATGTAAATCAAGTCATGATGGGTTTTTTTATATTTTCTTGAGTCAATGTGCACTTGCATGTTACGGGAATTCGATATGTTTTGGTGCCCATGTCAAGGGGCTTTTCATGTGTGTGTACGGGGGTACATGCAAGTCTTAATGTGCATGCTAATGTGTGTGGGAATTGTGTGACGAAAGGTCCAAAATGTGCATTTAATGTGATTTGGGGGAAATGTCTTGAGAGTGGTGAAATGTCACTGATGAGGTGGCAAATTAGGCTGAGGTGGCTGGACTGATTGGGAAGGCATCCTACACATGCAAGGTGGCTACGTGAGGAAGAAGGGGAGCTTCTGGATAGTGATGTGGCGGCTAGGAGCTGAACGACGGGAGCTTGCTGGAAGGATCATTTGGCTGTATTTGACAAGGGGCTTCTAAAAAGAGTTGGTGGTGGAACGACCAGAGAGGTTGGAGAGGCTCGCAGTTGATGGGAGGTTGTGTGAGCGGGGAGCTGAAACCTGTGCGTGAAGGCCATCGGGTGTGACAAAGAGAGCTTTGTGAGACAAGGAAGCTGCAATGGTGATTGTGTACGTGACGGGTGTGGGATTTCGATTGCAGGAACTTCGCGTATATGGGCTCAAGAGCACTCAGGCATGGAGAAACAGGCATGGAGAAACACTACACCGGGGGGTGTATGCTAGTCGTGTGGAAGATGCCTAAGGGTAGCCTTGCGTCAGGTGACGTGCATGGGTTGAGGGCTGGAAAGAGCCGTACAAGTTTGTACGGGCTGATGCAAGGGATCGTGTACGGGAGGAGCAATTGAATGCCAGCTAATGCTGCTGATACAGCGACGTACAGACAGACATTAAATTCTACGTACGGGCTGCAGTACGAGTTTGTACGGGCCTTAATTGCTGATTGGTACGGGCTGGTAGTATGGTGCCTTGATTGCAGGCTGTACGGGTACGTACGGGTCATTAAATATGTCTTCTGCGAGCTGTACGGAGGATGGTCGTCATGCATGGTTGTACGGGGTGTAAGTACCTACTGTCGTATGTATGATTGTACGGCTGCTTGTACGGTGAACGTACCTGCAGGTTTACAGATGATTGTACCCACTAGTTCTTCTTTTGGACAGCTTGTGGGCACGAGGGTCATAGGCTGGCCGTTGCCTCAAGTTGTGTACTCATGGTTGGGCAATGTTACATGCTAACTACCTGGGAGTGAGCAAAGCAATGATTACAGAAGAATACACATAGAGGTTATGCTTGGGGGTCTTGCTGGCCATTGAGCAGTGGGCTGTGGGTTCATAATATTCTGAGGCTGACTGTTTTCTGAGTTTTTTTTTGGGGGGGAAGTTCAGTTCTAAGTTCAGTCTGTTTCAGGCTGTGTAGTCTTTCCCCTCTTTCAAAGAGTCTGTGTGTTCCTGTGTGTGTTCTAGTCAGATTGTGTGGGAGATTGACTTGTTATTTGTGTGCTCTTCTGGATATCTGCTCTGGAACCTGGCTCATAAGCTCATCATCTACGAGCCCACATTGCAGCTGATCCCTATGAAGTCTCCCCTATCTGACATGGTGAAGTACATAATTCCTGGTTGTCTTTCTATTTTTTCCTTATCAACGTCATCAGCGCCCAACACTCGGTGAAGACCATACTATAAAAATATGCTCTCACACATACAAATCCACACCCACACATACTTGAGCATCCATTTACACAATTGCTTCTACAAAGGTTTTAAGAATTTATCATGGGCTATGCTTACAGATTGAGAATCAAGAAGCCTTCTTAAATCCTTCAGCTTGGCATGGAAGCAGATCACGTTCAAGCGTACACTCATGCGCATATGCACGCGCACACACACACACACACACACTTTTTTTTTAGTGAAATCTTATATTTCTCTATGGGAAACCTCAGAAGAGGTAAAAACCCACCATGAAGTACAAAAGCAAAAAGATTACAAGTAGGCCCCTGGGACAAGAGGCTAGCTGAAAACTAGAAAAGTGAAAAATGTTTCCAAGTCACTAGGGAATGCAGATAACCAAAAAACTCCAAAAACAAGAGGAGGAAAATATGAATTTACACGCCTCCAGGGGGCGGCATAAAGACAATATCCTCCAAAGTGATCCCTTGTTGTAGCAAAAAAGCATTGAGTGAAGTAGTAATGCCATCAATAAAATGCAACTTCTTTTGACCTTTGTGATTCTTCTTGACATAAGCAGGAAGACGAAACCGTTGAATCACTGGATCAAAAACCTATTGCAACATAGGATGCATATCCTCAATTATAAAAGTACTTTTTGGGGGAGGAGAAGCATCCTGAGTATCTTGCACTCTCAAATCCAGAGTCTTTTCCACTGTATCATCATCAACTATATCAAAAGGAGAGAGATCCACCTGCATATCTTTCTCTCTCAACTCCATAGGCTGCTCCTCATTACTATCATCAACTATATCTGAAAGAGAGAGATCTACTTGTAGCTCAATAGACTGCGACTCAATAACCGGAGAGGCTGCTTGAGAGTCAAAGCATACCAAAACAGACTTCTGAACCAAAGAAGGCTCTCCGTGTCTGAAGCTTTGCCGCGAGATTGCACTCGTCTCCATACTTTTTTATGCTTTTCTTGCTCTAACTTATTCGACTGCAGAGGAGTAGAAGCATGAGGAAAAGGTAAAATGCACATAAATATAAACACATACACATTTATATATATAGATATACATCGATATGTATATGTATACATAGATATGTATATGTATACATACATGTGGTTTTAATCATGTAATACCCATGGATAGTGGGGACCAGCTACTATGACATCCTGCCGACATCATGAGCCTCCAACATGTGTAAACATGGTCTGAACTTCAAAGATGAAGGTGCTATTTAATAGGATCGTTTCAAGGACCACAAATGCTTTTAAAGGTGCCTCGTGAAGAAAATATCTTACTAAACCATTGCTCGAAGAATATACTATATAGAATAATACTCTAGAGCATTTCAGTACCTAATCAGATATAAAGGATGCACAATTCATCAGTATCTCCAAACACCGTGCATCACAACCACTTTTCTAGGAAACGTGGATCGCAATATAAATAAGAAGCTATTACCTAAGGAGCCTGCTAGGCCACTCCCCCCCCACTATGCCCATCCAATGTGGTTAAGAGGCCCCCAGCATCTCGCCTTTGCATCATCGACCGGCACATGCTACACTGATGGTTGTTCATCTGATTCCTCCTTGCTTTGAAGGAGATCAGCAGATAATGGAAACATAACAATACTGTCCCACTGGAACCTAAGCACATATCTCTAGCTCAACACTCAAGCTCAGACACCATGTGAGAAAAACAATAAGCATGCAATATCACCAAACTTGACCACAAGTCATCTAATAAGAAAATATCTTACTGAACTGTTGCTCGAAGAATATACTATACAGAATAATACTCTATGGAGCATTTCAGTACCTAATCACATATAAAGGATGCACAATTCATCGGTATCCCCAAACACCGTGCATCACAACCACTTTTCTAGGAAATGTGCATCGCAATATAAATAAGAAGCTATTACCTAAGGAGCTTGCTAGGCCACTCCCCCCCCACTATGCCCGTCCAATGTGGTTAAGAGGCCAACAGGCATCTCGCCTTTGCATCATCGACCGGCACATGCTACACTAATGGTTGTTCATCTGATTCCTCCTTGCTTTGCAGGAGATCAGCAAATAATGGAAACATAACAATACTATCCCACTGCAACCTAAGCACATATCTCTAGCTCAACACTCAAGCTCAGACACCATGTGAGAACAACAATAAGCATGCAATATCACCAAACTTAACCACAAGTCATCTAATGTGGACACAAGTTCCTTTTACTGATCAAGAATTGCAAGCAACCTTGTCTAAAGTTGGGCCACTCCAAATCCCTCAAGGTTGAATTTTTTGCTAAATTTGGGATCAGCTTAGCACTATTGTTACACATGATTAATCATGCTTGGATTTCTGGCACTATGCCTTCATCTTGGAAAAAGGATCTACTGCGTTTCATTCCCAAAACATTTATTACATTGACGATTTTTTGCCACAATGAAGACAGATCATGGACAACATTGCAAATGCTTAAATTGGCATTGAATATGCCAAATATACACATCAAGATGTCTTTATCATATGCAGGTGGATATTAAAAAAGCATTTGGCACTATCAGATGGGATTTGTCATAAGGCGGTTGGGCTTTGGTCCTAAGATGCAAAAGTTGTTTACTCGCTTTAGACCACTTTGCCTAACTCATCCGTTGAATGCATATGAATGCTTTAGTTTCGCAGCAATGCTTGCATGGTGTTGCCTACTTTTTCTTTCTAGCTTACCAAGCAATCCTAAGGCGGTTCCGCCTTCTTAAATAAACTTTTGTCTATTCGCCCAAGTTGCATGGGCGTTTGAACATTCACATTCATATGTTGGCTCATAAGGCCACTCTCTTGCTCTCGTTTTTGGAGCAACGTCAACCATGGGCTATTATGCTTTCCTGTTTGGTGGGCTCTCTTCGCACAAATGCTTTTGGTCCAGCTATTTCTATTTCTAGTTGTCACACTAGATGGTAGCGGTTGTACATTGAATTAATTAAATCACTGGTTTCACCCAGAAAAAGTGTGTGTGTCTATGAAAGGGGTTCACAAAATGTGTGTGTGTGTGTGCACGCACGCACACTATAGATTTCACACAAAGAAAAGTGTGTGCGCAATATAGTCTACATTAATCTTTGTGTGCATGTGCACTATGCACTAACGTATGTGTGTATGTGCATGTGTGCGATGTGTACTATAGTCTATATATGTGCAATATTTTTTGTGTGTGTTTTGGATTTTTTATCATGTGTATGTGTGTGCACATTTGTATGTGTATGCGTATGATTGTGTGTGCACAGTGTATTTGTGGGGAGATATATATATATAGAGAGAGAGAGAGGTTATTACACTCTTGAAAGACCAAAGGGTCTGTGCGATTGAAAAAACCAAATGCAATGAGCTGAATGGCTGGAGCCCCTAAGCGGGCATCTGCACATCTAAACACGGATACTAAATATCTAAACCCATGAAGAGACCGAAATCTGTAGTGTGGGCGGTTGAGAATAGATAAGAGGGTCTTAGTAGAGAAAGAAAGAAAGGAAGAAAGTTTATTAAAAGTCTTCAAAAGACCGAAGGATCTATGAGACTAAAAAACATGATACAATGAGTTGAAAGGGTGGAGCCTCTAAGCGGGCATCATCACCTACAACGAATACAACATAAGCACATCATATCTAATACATGAGAAATAGCAGAGCCCGTAGCCAGGGTGGAGCTGTGATGTGGCCTCACTATGATGATCTCTGGAGACTGGTCAAGGGGACAACCCAGCGATGACTAAGGCTATGACGGCATGAAACCTATGATAGGGTTCTAATAGCTCTGATCTCCTAGATGTGGCCCTATGTCGGACAAGTGCCACTATCACCCCTGTCGGTCATGTCCCTCATTTGGTGAACATGTAAGAGAGATCCCCAAGCATGATCTGTGCGTCAACCTGCTGTTGAGTCTATTGTGTCCCTGGCTCTGGATTTCAGCCCTGTCGACATGTTGTTCGTGTGATCTGGTTTTAAAAACTATGTGATCATGTTTTGAGTAAAGCTTGGCTGTGTACCTGGATCCTGCCTATGTACCTAAGCAAGTGCTGTCTGTGCGTGATGGCCTCATGAATGAAAGCCGCTGACATCTATCAAATCTGCAGAGGGGCCCAGAACCATCCCTGAAGAGACATGATAGCGATCTCGGATCTTATAGTACACAGGGCACCTAGAAAGAGTACACAAGGCACTTGGGGAGAGAGAGAGAGAGAGAGAGAGAGAGAGAGAGAGAGAGAGTCAGTCCATATATGACTTTATATAGTAATGACCATGATGTATTTTTAATGTATAACTAAAACACTTTCTAGGTGAAACTCCAATCAAATTCTCAAAACGTTTCTAAAAGAAACCTATGAAAGTTAAATGTTTGTGGTAACACTCTTTGGCTCTAAATCCACTTGAAAAGAGCTAGAGAGAAAATGTGTGAGCAAGGTGAGTAATGAGAAAGAGTGAGAGTGAGCAAACGTAAATGTACTAAATGGAAGAGTAGAATGAAGTGAGTATAAAAGAAAGAGTGGGGGGTTTTGTCTAAGTGACAAAACCTTATCCTATCCACTAACCGTAGTTAGCGATTGGACTGTGGTTAAAGGGAAAAACCTCAATGAGGAAAAAGTACCCCTGACCTACTTATTACAATACATTGGCCACTACCTAGAATATGATAATAATTCTGAATATGATAATAATTCTAACACCCCCTACAGTGCCAATGTGGTGTACAAGGTAGTGATCAATCACCAAAAGGAGATAAGTTTAGGGCACTGCGAAATGCCTAAAACTTTTCACATGGAAGTGCTTTGGTGAAGTTGTTTGCAACATTGTCATGTGTTGACACATACGTCATATTGATCTCCCCTGTATGCAACTTCTCTCTGACATAATGATAATGAACCTCAATGTGCTTCATGCGAGCATGAAACACACGATTCTTTGCCACTGCTATAGGACTCTAACTATCAGTGAGAATTGGAGAAGGACCCTTCAATAAGAGACGAAGATCAGCAAACAAACCACGCAGCCAAACACATTCAGCTGTCGCTATGAAAGCTGCCCTATACTCAGCTTCACATGAGGAAGTAGCCACTGTAGATTGCTTCTTGCTCGGCCAAGAAATGCAAGCTTTGCTCAAAAAGAAACAATTACCACTGGTGGACTGCCTGGTATCATAGTCTCCAGCCCAATCTGAATCACTATAAGCATGCATCTGCAAGTCACCCCCCTGGGAAACATCAAGCCATAAGACTTCGTGCCTTGCAAATAACGGAAGATGCGTTTTACAGCCTGCCAATGTGTAGTCTTTGGGCTGTGCATATACCTGCTCACTTGAGATACTGCATACTGAATATTGCGCCTAGTATTGCACAAATAGATGAGGCATCCAACAGCCTGGCTATAAAGTGTGACATCCACTGATTCACTTGCATCATACATAGTAAGCTTCAGCCCCAGCTCCATGGGAGTGGCTATAGGCTTACAATCATGCATGTTGCTCCGCTTTCAAAGAGCATCAAAAATAGAAAGTTTGTAGTAGCTAGAGCTCTGCCCCTTTAGCCCCTAAAGGGGCGGTGCTAACAAAAATCATACACAAAAGTTAAGACCCAAAGTCCACAACTTGTAACTTAAAGAAAAAAATGAATTAGCTAAGTATTGAATGTTCAAATGAGTACATATCATGTATCAAAAATCATAGATCGCAAGTAGCTCCATGCACATATATCGTCTATGGTTTCAACACAAATGTATCCATATTCTGCAACATCTGCTCTCCTCTTGGAGATGGACCAGGTGGTAAATAAGGAAAAAATACATAACAAACATTTGGCTTTGAATTTGTATTTCTATAGCTGTTGATAAACCCGACCACATTGCCATGCCGAACATCGCCAACAATGTACACCATATCCTCCATAGAAACATAAGGGTCCTCTTGGATAGAGTACTTCTTTAGCCTTGGTCTAACCTCACAATTCTTTCCAATCTTGATACACTTATTTGTCACCTCCGTAATGGAGAATAGTAGTCGCTCTTAATGAAATCATGCACAAATAAGCCGTGGCCAGTGCCTAATTGTCCTAGCAACATAAGAAGGGATCTGAGGGAAGCGACATGGAGAGAGAGACAGAGAGAGACAGAGAGAGCAACGTAGATACAATCCGAAAGTGGATCGAAAAGCTGTCTTATGAACATCCTAAGGATGGATCCTTATCTGATGGTACCCACTTTTCAAATCAATGCGACTAGAGATCCTGACCCCTTCTAGTCTATCCAATATATCGTCTATGCAAGGGATTGGAAACCTATTCTTGATCATCATTTTGTTGAGGGCTCTGTAATCCACACACATACGATAGGAGGCATCTTTCTTTTGAACTAAGAGCACAGGTGAACAAAAGGGTGAGGAATTGGGTCTGATGAGTCCTTTGGAAAGTAGATCATGTACCTATGCCATGATTTCTTCCATCTGTGCTGCACTCACCCGATAAGGCGGCCGATTCACAGGCTCACTTCTTGGAAGGAGCTCTATGACATGATCTTCTAGCTTCTCAAGAGGAAGCTCTCCTGGAAGAGAATCTAGGAAACTACCTTCAAAGAATCAAGAAACTGAAATTTTTCTTTCTCAACAAGATTCACTTCCACTTGAGGTTCACCCTCTCTCTCTCTCGTATGAAAACAAAGTACGCAGAAATAGCTGATTTTATTGACTTAGCAATAGAAATATTAGATACAACAAGGATTATCTCGCCTCTTCCTTTGGCCAAAATTTTGTGCTGCTTGTTTCTATGCATGAAACCTAGAGTTCTTGCAAATGATGCATAGGCAGTGCTACAAACACCTTGGAATATATAGATCATGGGCTGGACTGAGGACTGGTAACATTGGCATTGAGGAACTGCACATGGACAGGAACTAAGAGCATGAACAATGACTCCGCTTGTACTCAATTGTATCAAAAATTTCTGTAATTCAATGGAGGACAGCAACCTTTTAGGGCTAGCTGCGTGGCAATTATGTATATGGGATATTGTCATTCCAAGAAATACATGGCAGCTGGCTGTTCACATGCCTAGAGAAGCCCGGACATTACCCCACCAAATCATGTATAACTTGTACATGCGAGCACTCTCATCAAGCCCAAACCAAAAAAATGCTAACTGTAGAACAATAAAGAATTACATTATCCTAACCTTAAACGGGGATAGCTTCAAATGAAAAGAAAAAATAACATTGACCAACTCCTTACCTAGACGATCAAGAGCTGATGGAGGCATGATTACTGCAAACTCAGAGCCAGTCAAAGAAAATTAAACAAATCAATATGGGTCATTTTACTTCCTTTAAACTGTGAATTTACTCAATGTGTTTCACAAAACTCCACATAAAAACAGACAGTCAAATAATTACCTTTGTCACCATTTTCCAGTTGAGGCTGAAAAAAAAGGTAAATAAGATTATTATACTAGTAAAGCTAAAATACAGACAACAAACTAAAACACAAGAAAGCACCAACACTCGGGAAGCCTTATTAAAAGCACACAAAGGAGTTAAGTTGCATACTTTGTCAATAAACGACATTGGATAACAACGGTAATTTTGCTCGAATGGGGTGCCAGGGTATCCCACCCCATACCCTCCATAAAACTGCATTAAATACATCGACATCAAATGCATGGCAATAAGAAGCAAATAATGACGTAGAAAAAATAACTCAAAACAGCAAATCTACACCAATGCTCCATTTCCAAGCAACCTAGCATCACAAAAAGGCTTTAAAGTTTTCCAAGAATTGAAGGTCAGAAAGCAATATAATGGACAGAGATACTTTTTTAATAGAACAGACTCTAGTCTTGTAAAACTAAAAATTATATAATTTCAATGTGACAAACATTATGCCTACCATTGCAAGATAATGAACAGGTATTCTTTTTTAATAGAAAAGACTCTAATCTTGCAAAATTAAAATTATATAATCCTAATGTGATGAACATTATGCCTACCATTGCAAATGGATCAGGATTATGGGGGTATAAATCCCCCATTTTCACTCTTTAACAAATCTTCCTGAGGGTCCGAGGTGACTTGTTGGAGCACAATTGCTTCAAAGCAAACTGACAACTCAGCCTGCACAAAAAAGATGGTTTGAGCCCATTTACAATGACAAGCTCAAATTTGATTCTGAAAGTCACATTTAAACGTCAACAAACTACATACAATCTTTGGCTTCACAGAAATTTAAAAACCTGTATGAGACACAATTTAGTATGTGCATAATTATTCTTACACGGATCGCGTCTTGTGAACATCCTATGGTTCCAGCAAACCAATTCATCCGCAAGAGGTACTAGTGATCGATTCCTTAGTACCAACAGCTTACAGACTCCAAAATGAGAGGAAATCTCACTCAAGTTGTTACTTTCAAAGTACAGAATAGCCCGATCTATTCAAATGGCAGTCTTCCAAAATTGACAGGCAAGCAGTGCGTTTGCATGATAATATGCGAATGTATTTTAAGCATGGGTATTAAGATGTATGGGCATAAATAAGGATGTATGTGATCATTTATGTGAGTGACTGTATGCTGCATAAACGTATATGTACTTTAACAGAAGCATACACACACATGCCAGATAAAGAAAAGAATAGAATAAGTCGAACCCCAAGCAAAGACACGAAAGCTGTCTTTCTAACAATTAAATTCCTTTATTTGATGCAGCCAAAGCAACAACCTCAGATACCAAATTTACTCTCTTCTTCATCCAGCAGAGACACGGTATCCATCTTTGTACCAATAATTAGCTTACTCCATACATTAGGATAACATTTCTGTGCTGCAAGAATGGAAGTTACACTCACAATGAGGATTTTAATTTTGTGTGCAATCAGGTCAATGCAACGTTGGAACTTAGTGGAGAGGTCATGTGTATATCTATCTTTGACAAATATTTGATTTTATATTAGAGATGATTAAGACACTTCTTTCAACAGCCACTCATTCTTGAATTACACGTTCCTTCTGCATGGCTCCTTCATGCTCCAGAATTATTCAGAATACAAGGTACCAAGCTTTTGGGCTGTGATTTCTTTGAAATTGAGCTGAAATGGATGTGCCTCTTACATAACTTATGCATCACTACCTTCCTGACTTGCCGTTAACAAATAACAACTTATATTTGGATTCACTATAAATCTATCTGGACTTTGCAACCTGCTGGAAACAGAAAATAAAAACTCTACATCTGCATGGCTGAGTGGTGGTGAAGGATGGGAGACTAATCTGCACTATCGTGACTTTCCATCTTAATCTATCAAGAACAAGACAGGACACCATCCTAAAAGGAATCCTCAGATAGTTAGATGAACCAATACGATCAAACTCTCAAACTTTCAGTAGAAAACTAAACCCTTATTAAACTTGGCATGTTGTACTCCAAGAATCAGCTATGAAACCTGTAGTTAGGCTTGCTATGCCTTATGGAAGGCATAGCCAAGTGCATGGATGCAAGGAGACACGACCCCTTCTCCATCCTTCATCAAACAATGAAGCAGCTATCGATCTGGCTGATCCAAGCTGTGAGGGTCAATGGGTCTGTCTTGCTCTGCATAGTGCTGGAAGGAGATCTACTCTGGTAAGCCATAGATGGTGCAATCCTATGAGATCTCGCCCATTTGCTTGAAGGCCGAAGTAAACAAATGAGGTTGTCTCGTTCCTCCTTACAACAAAGAGCCTCTCATAGATCCCAATGGCCTTGTAGCTTCATCATGCCCTCCAACATCATATTTCATCATAGTCTCTATGATGGAACCTCATAGCAACATCGATGGCCTTGGAAAGCTCGACACTTCTTAAGGTTTCTCTCTCATGCAGGCCTCACTTTTAAACATCTGCTTGCAGAGGTAGGACAGTGTTGTCTAGAAAATGCCATAACCAATTGAAGACCTAGAGCCACTACAAACGTCATCTAGTTTGGCTTGCCATTTAGGCAAATTTGGTTTTACCAAGTTTCTCCTACATTGGATGACTCTATGGCATACAACTAGGGCTTCGCCTGCATATCTTGCAAGGGCTTTCTGCCCTCTTAAGTGGACTGCCACAAAACTTTTGGATTGATATGTACACTGAAGGGACTTGAAATCCCAACAAGCAAAGCTTCCTCAAGTTGTAAAACCAACCCCACCATGTTTTATAAATCAATGGCTCCATCCTACACGTCCTTGTGTGTGTGTGTGTGTTCCTTTTCAATATGCACCCATTTCTTTGTAGTTACAGAACTACACAAAAGGCGGTTTTCAGATTGGATCAATGAAGGGCTCATGTACCTAGATGAATCCAGGAACATTCCCAAACTCAAATGATTCTCAATCATGGAGTGGTCAGCGATGCAACTAAAAAATGCACCCATTCTTTTGTAGTTACACAACTACACAAAAGCCTCAATTGTAGTTTTCAAGACTGCGCTACCAATATTTCAGGAGGTTGTTAGTAGGATCGATGGACTTAGAACGGTCTGCATTTCTCAAGGCTTGTCTCTCATGAAGGCATCAAAATGCCGTTAAAGATTGGAGAGCTAGAGCCATTACATATGGGAATACATGGACGCTCATCTAGTTTGGCTTGTAGCATCTAGGCAAATTTGATTTGACCGAGGTTTATCGTGCATACCAACGCGGGGCTTTGCTTGCATAGCTGCGACCTCATATGTGGATTGCCACAAAACTTTACATATAGACATCAGTAAAAAGATGACCCCAGCGCGAGCTTCAACCGGATGTGGGAGATGCAGACTACGTTAAGGGTAAGGAAATCAGAAAAGTCTGAGAGAGAACTTACTGGAGAAGTTACGCTTGGTAGCAAAACCGATGGAGAAGACCTCAAAATGTCGCCCAGGATGTCGGATTCTTTTTGGCCTGCCTTAAGGCCTATATTGACGTTTTTGGCCTTAAGAAGCTAAAATTCACTAATTTTTAAAATATTTCTCCTTTCTCTCTTGTTTCTATTTTGGTCCCCCTTTTTCTTGGCCACTTAATGTCATTCCAACTTTTTCTCCTTCTTTTCCTCTTCACCGCAGGCCACTTGAACGTGGTTCAACTTGTTCTCTCCCTTGCCTTTTTCCTCTTAAGACAGCCTCCCCTGCATGCCAATGTCCAGCCCCACTAGCATCGAGGATTTGCTTCCCCATGGCTCCAGCATTTTCCCTAGCATTTGATCGCTCGCTTGGCTTTGTGGATTTTTCACATTCGAGCCCAACATTCCATTGCCCAAGCCCTGCGATTGGTGCATAGACTTCGAGCTTCTTTTCGCGAGCTTCTTTTTGTTGGCTAAAACAACCTTATCAGGTCCTCATTACCCACATGCTAGAATCACAAAGCTTTCATGGGGATGTGCTTCTCTCAATGCTGGCTTAGCATCTCCATGCTAGAGTTCTAGCTTTAGCATGAGCGTGGGGAGGCCCTCTAAGGGACTCTGGAGCCAACATTTCTATTCGAAAACATTTTGCTCAACAAATCACAAACATTTTCCTCAACAAATCACTAAACATTTTTCTCAATGGGGTTTTAAATTTTTGTAGGTTTTCCTTCAGAACTTGCACATCCAATGGTAGGGCTCTCTACCTACCTGGGTAGCCACCTACGAAGATAGATTGTTGCTTGTAGGGTAGAGCCACCCTCAATAGGCTCAAAATGGTTAGGTTAGTGGGTGCATGACTTTTTTTTTTTAATGCCTAAAATTTTACAATTTATAAAATTGAGAAAATATCTTTTACATGTGAAAACAAAAAACATTTGTATATAGTTTGCAGGTTTTCTGTGGACATTGCTATGGAGAGATGCTTAGGTCCAAAGGGCCTTATGGGTTTTCATGTGTACTTGGTCAAGCTGACCTTATTAAGGAGGTCATTAGTGTTTTAAAGAACTTTAAAATGTTAAGTTAGCTTAGTCTTCATGCTATTGAGTGCGAAGAAAAACACATCCTTTAGTGTATTTTGCACCAGGCAAAATTGAGACAAACCAACTAAAATTATACGTGTCTTTAGAATGCTAGCTAAGATATTGAATAATTTAGTAGCAAAACCAACAAATGTGTGTTTAAACTAGTTGGACTTGGAGAATATTCATATTTTGATTGGCTAGGAAAAACTTGACACATGATGGAAACGTCTATACTCGTCAATGGCTTTCCTTCTGGCCAACGATCTGTTCCTTTGTTTCAAGGACAAGGTTTTTCAGGATGGAAAGCAAAATGTTATTGATACTCAAAGGTGATAATCTTTCTGATATTGTTTCTTGATGATCTCATTTGTCCATCCCAACTTGTTGATGCAACTATAAATCATGCTCTTGTGACCAAGGGCCCTCTCTTTGAGCAATGGAAATCTAACTTTGTCGATTGGTGTTCTCGTGATAAAGTAGCTCATTGGTATATTTTATCTGCTCTACATGATTCTCTTATGTTGGATGTATTTGCCATTCCTTCTTCTCATGCAATATGGGAATATCTCGTTGCTCCTTTTGAGAAGAAATCCGTCACAAAGATTCTTTATCTTCATAATATTTTGAGCACTCCGTACAAAGTTGGAGCTCCTATGACAACTCATATTGAGTCATTCAAGAATATCATCAATCAACTTGCTGCTGTCTGCTGGTGCACTTGTTTCACAAAATCAATCGGTAACCTATCTTCTCGACCTAGTCCAGGATCCATTATATGATCATATTGTTACCATCCTTTCTAACAAAAATGAGATTGATTTTGATCAAACTTGTATTTCTTTGATTGAGTATGCCCAATGACGCGAGTGTCATAAAGACCCTCATCAAACTGTTATGATAACAATGGATGATGTAGATTCAGAGACAGCTTGTGTTGCTCGGAAGTTTCCTTTCTCTAAATATGGACATGGTGGTCATCTGTACAGAGGTGGTAATTCTTCTCATCTCAAATATCCTGAGAAACATTGTTCTTATTGTGATAAGCATGGTCATCTTATCTCTAATTGTTGGGCTCGGCAATATGATGAGGAACATGGTGTTACCACTAAGCAACCCCACTTCTCCAAAAATTCTCCTTGTGAATATTGTGGTGGAAATCATCCATCTTTTCGGTGTTACAAGAGGCGTTATGATCGCCACGAACGTAATCAAGCATATGTTGCTCAACAACAGGATGCCCATACACATCAAGAGGCAAATCATATTTGTTCTAATGTCTCTCCAGAGAGGATACTTCATGTTCGAGATGGTTCCACTTTTATTGTTGATTCTGGTGCTACTGGTAATATGACATATGAATCTCAATGGTTACATAATTATCATGCTCTTCCTCACAAGAAATTGGTTTATCTTGCTGATGACACTACTTGTCAAGTCATGGGCGTTGGTGATTTATATCTTGGCACTCTTTCTTTAACAAGTCTTGTGAGGTGTTCTCCATGTTCTAGATCTTCAGAGAAATCTTCTTTCTGTCGCACGACTTGTTGATCTTGGTCTCTTTATTGGCTTTGACCACACAGTGTCGGATTGAGAAAGATGGACATACCGTAGCAGTTGCTCCTCAGCATGGTAACCTCTTTCAACTTTCCTTAAATGATGATATTGCCAATGTGGTTACAGCCCAGTGATCTAGACTGCAAGCTATGGCATCATCATTTTGTTGATTCAAATTTTGCCGAGATAATTGATATCAATCGTCATGATCTTGTGGATGGTATGAATCTCCCAGCTTGTCCTCACATGGGCCTCTATGAATATTGTGCTCTTTTGGCAAGCATCATCGAAAACCTTTTCATGTATCTACTTCAACTCATTAATATGCTTTATGGGATCTCATTCACACTGATATATTTGGCCTTTTCATCCATCTATGTCTTTTTACAGGTATTTCATCACTTTCATTTAAGGATTTTTCAAGATATACAACTGTATTTCTCTTGTGACATAAGTCAGAGGCCTTATCAGTATTCAATTAATATAAAACTACTTCAGAACTTCATACTGGTTTTCATATCAAGACTCTTCGTAGTGACAACGCTGGAGAATATATTTCTAATCTTTTTTATGATTATTGCATTGAGTGTGGTATTCATCATGAATATACTGTTCCATACTCTCCTCAACAAAATGGTGCTGCAAAGTGTAAGAATCTCTTGATGCTATGCGATGTATGCTCCTTCATTTTGGATTATCTTGGAGCTTTTGGGCAGAAGCAATTCTGACAACCATCTTTGTGAAAACTCATCTTCCTCCAACTGCACCTTCTGGTAAGATACCAATCATATCTTGGACAGGGCAGATCCTTCTATATCATAGTTTCAAACTTTTGGCTGCATTGCTTGTCACAACAACACAATGCATCCATAGACACGCACATAGACTTGTTTCCTTAATTTAAAAAAAAGTTACGGATGTGTCTATTAGCACGTCTATAGACCCGCATCTATAGGTGCATATATATAATAGACAGATGCGCCTATAGATGTGCTATTAGATGCTCTGTAGAAATTTAAACAAAATAGAAAGACGCACTAATAGATGCGCTTATAGATGCTCTGCAGATTTTTTAAAATAAAAAAAGTAGAAATTTGTGTGGTTGAATAGAATGAAGTGTATGATGTATGGTTGCAGGAATCCCATTTCTATAGTGTGCAATTCAATTCTTACATCCAATCGCATTTTAATTAGCATGATTCCATGCATGTCTATAGCCGATGATTACAATTCTGAATAAAACATTACAACTGCAAAATGTTTAGTTCACAAGGCATTCATTGATAGAACATTGCACAAGGAAATTAAATGCCAAAAAAATAAAAGGAGTGTATATTCATAGCCCAAAAAGCGCTTGTATATACATATAGCATAAAGCCAAGCCACCTGTTGCTTCAAGTACAAAAAATAAGAGGAGTGTATAAACAAGAGAAGCACGAAGCCAAACCAATGGCTTTAAGTACAAAAAAGAGTAGCTAGCACTAATTCTAGCACTACTTCTACAACTAATCTAAGTAATGTGCATCCTCTCTCCCTTCTTCATTGCCTTCTTCATCGCCTTCTTCCTGTTCAGTATCCTCGCCTTCTTCCTCGTGAATATCCCTAGGGGCCTGTAAATGAGGGACAACATATATCAATGTATAAAAAATCAAATCTTTATTTACAATATTGACATTATTTAAGTACTTTTAAATGCTTGGGGGGGCGCTCCAGTAGCCTAGATATACTGCACCTCAGTAATCAACCCCTCATCATAGAAGTGTCTTCATGCATGTCCTTTGCAATGTCCATGATGATAGGATGTCTCAACAAGAGTAGGGTACCTGCCCACGATATCAAGCTGCAAGATGACACAATTTACGGAGGGGTTAGTACAAAGAAACAACCTCCTAATAAACCACATAAACACAATATAATTTGAGATCAATACTTATTACAAATTGGGCCTCCCATGATTCAATACCCCCTACTCCAAAATGCATGTTTCCATATTGCTCCATTTGGATCCTAAGTGCCTCCATGTGCTGCAGATTGGGGTCTGCCTTCATTGCCTTCACTGCTTTCTTCCACTCACACTTATGAACGGTGTGGGGCTGGCCCCTTGGTGATTGACCTCCCTCTCTCTTGGCAATCTCGACTAGTGCCTGCCTCTTAAGCAAAGATCTTTTATTGGCAAGTATAACGGTAATCTTTGACTTTGCCCATTTCTCTGTGAACTCAACATTGGGGGGATTGGGATACCTAGAGTGTACATCATTGATGGTCTCATCAACCAACCTTTTTTATTGCTCAATCTCTGTAGTTGTTGGCAACTACAGAGCACATGAATGCCATGATGTCCTTCCCCCATACATCCCTGAAGATGCCTCCTCTCTCAGTGATGTCATAGAAGATCGTACCATCATCCTCTGTCATGTTTGCATCATCTGAATCCTCCTTGCCCCACCATTATCCCCAAAGCACTGTGCCATGCATCCCCCAGAGCTCTCCCTGCTACTACACCTGCTGCCCTATCATGACGAGCTAGTATGCTAGGCACTCATCTCTAGAGAAGGGACTACTGATCACATGGGAGTATGCTAGTGGCTCTACGAGACGGAAGGGCCTCCTGACGATAGGTGAAAAGGACTCCAAACTGCCACCGTAGGGGAGAAGGAAGTGCTGATGATTGGGGAGAAGGGACTCCAGATCGAGAAGGGGAGAAGGGACTATTGATGATCAAGGAGAAGGTTGAAGGCTCTATCATCTGCTGAGTTGTCTCGACTCCACATGAGTAATCTCAGTTGGTGCGAGTATGGGGTGGTTTGGAGTCTATACTGCTGACTCCTGGGGGGTGTTTTGAGTACTCATCATGTATGTGTATAACTCTTGAGGAGTGGGAGGGTGCCCCAAAATGTTATATAACTACTATAATGTGGCACCTTGAAGATCAAGCGAGGCTCTTGAAGAGCTTTCCTGGCCACATGATGAACTGTAGAAAAGAAGAGAAGAAGATTTCCATCATGTGTGCCCTCTTTCCATCATGCATGCAATCCTGTGATTTCCATCATGATGCCCTCTTTCCATCATGCATGCAATCTCGTGATTTCCATCATGCATGCCCTCTTTCTTTATCCTGCCGTCATGCTATTGTCCAATTTTCGTCATGCAATCACTTAATTCCATCATTCATGCAATCCCTTATTTCCTCACAAATGCTTAAGGCATTGAAAATTTGACTTAAACATGCATGCAAGGGAAAGGAAAAAGGAAAGAGAAGGGAAGATGGGAGAATGGAAGGAGGAGAGAGAATGGGAGGGGAAGGCGGAATGGATTAAGGAGAAGGGAGATGGTAAATGGAAAGGGAAAGGGAAGGGGATTTCCATCATGCATGCCCTATTTCTTTATCTCGCCCTCATGCTGCAGTCCAATTTCCCTCATGCAATCACTTATTTCCATCATTCATGCAATCCCTTATTTCCTTACAAATGCTTATAGCATTGACAATTTGACTTAAACATGCATGCAAGGGAAAGGAGAAATGAAAGAGAAGGGAGGATGGGAGAATGGAAGGAGGAGGGAGTGTGAAGATAGTGGGAGAGAAGGAAGGAAGCTCACTTGCGGCTTTCTCACATACACAATGGGGGAATACAGACAAAGGTGGAGGCTAAGAATAGTTTTCCTCTTCTTAGTTGTGTAAGCCAAAAGAACTCTAGTACAAAGAAATAGAGGAACCCTATATGTGGGTCTCAAACCAAACTCAGCTAACTAAGGTGGCATACTAACTGAGCCACAAACTAGAGTACATAAGGATAGCTGTCATCCAGTTATTATTCATGGGCGGTGTACCAACCGCATCTGCAGCTAACAAGTCGGTGACATAAATGCACAATGGTCACCCTGGCATATCACGAGTGGAGCTCGATATCTCAACACTCCCCCTCGAGCTCAATCCCAATTCCTGCACACCAAGTAGGTCTCTGAACTTGCGCAGCTTCTCTGTGCCCAATGCCTTCGTGAATATGTCAGCTACCTGATCCTCTGTGCGGACATAAACTAAATCAATAAGACCTAGTAAAACCTTCTCCCACACATAGTGATAGTGTACCTCAATGTTCTTTGTTCTAGCATGATAGACTGGGTTATTTGCCAAGTGTATACTGCTCATGTTGTCACAATAAATGACAAATGGCCCATCTGTAGACTGATGCATATCATAAAGTAGCTTATGTAACCAAGCTACCTCACATGCAGCCATTGTTGCACCCCTGTACTCAGCCTCTATGCTCGACAAGGCAATTGTAGGCTGTTTCTTGCTGCTCCAAGTGACTGCAGCACTCCCAAAAGAGAACACATATCCACTGGTAGATCGTCTATCAGAAATACTACCAGCCCAATCAACATCAGTGTATCCATGCAATTGTATCTGAACCCCAGCCTCATAAAATAGTCCATACTGCAATGTGGACTTCACATACCTGAGTATGCGTCTAGCAGCATCCAAATGCGGTTTCCTTGGAGCTTGCATAAACTGACTTACCAATCCAATAGCATAGCTCAAATCTGGCCTGGTAATAGTCATATAAATCAAACTTCCTACTACGCGTCTGTACATAGTAGGGTCTTCCAGAAGCTCACCTGCATCTGCGCTCAGCTTCACATTCTGCTCCAAAGGAACTGAAATAGGCTTACAGCCTGTCATCCTATATTTGGACAGCATGTCCAATCCATACTGCCTCTGCAAGAGCCGTATCCCACTTGGTGATATAATCACCTCAATGCCCAAGAAATAATGCAGATCTCCCAAATCCTTCATCTCAAACTTCTGCTTCAATAGCATTTTCACATGAAGGATATCTTCATCACTATCACCTGTGATGATCAAATCATCAGCATAAATGACAAGCAGCATAATACCTTTCTCTATTTTTCTCACATAAAGTGGGAAATCTGCCTTGGAAATCTGAAAACCAATAGTGACAAGATACTGTCCTATCTTGTCAGACCATGCTCTAGGTGCTTGCTTCAAGCCATACAAGGCTTTCTTCAACTTGTAAACAAACTCAGGATGAATAGCATGAACATAACTTGGTGGCTACTCCATAAAGACCTCTTCTTGCAAATCACCATGCAAGAAGGCATTCTTTACATCCATCTGATGTAAAGACCATCCCTTTGATGCGGCCATAGCAATGACTGCTCTTACAGTTGCCATCCTTGCAACCGGACTAAATGTTTCTTTATAATCAATGCCATATGTCTGTGCATACCCCTTGACAACTAATCTTGCCTTGTATCTGTTCATAGAACCATCTGCATTGTGCTTCACCTTATAAACCCACTTACAGCTAATTGCATTCTTGTCTTTAGGCAAAGGCACCAATTCCCATGTAGCATTTGCTTCCAAGGCATCCATTTCTTCATCCATGGCTTTCTCCCATTTTTCTTTTCCCATGGCTTGCTCAAAAGAAGTGGGTTCTGGTTCCTGTATCACTTTGACCATATAGGCATAGTGAATGGCTATAAATCCATCATATTTCAGCCTATCCATAGGATACCTAGCTCTAGTAGACCTGTGCAAAATAGGCTTACTTCCAGGTGCTCTCAAAGCATCCCTGGTCTTCCTTCCTCTAGGTGTAACAATAGAAGGAATACCCAACTCATCATCAATGCTCTGTTCTGAGCCACTGGATTCAGCATCCACATAAGAGTGACCTGCATTCACATCAAACATGGGCTGATCTACCTTCTATTTTCCTTTTCGTGATACTTGCATACCACTATCTGCATTTCTTTGAGGAGATTCTCCTGATCTCAATCTACCTGTCCATGGCGAAGTATGTGAACCACTGCTAGAGGAGACCGCAGGTCCACTAATATTTTGTGTTTGCTGCTATGAATTCTATGCAACATTACCATTTTGTGCATCTACATCATCAATCACATTTATTGGTTTATACCAAGTGCTCATCTCATCAAAAACAACATCTCTTCTCACTATAAACTTACGAGTAGAAGGGTTATAGCATCTATACCCTTTCTGCTACAGAGAATAACCAATAAAGATGCACTTCTTAGCTTTTGGATCCAACTTGGACCTCAACTCATCTGGCACATGAACATAGGCAAATGAGAAATATCTGGTTTCCTAACAGTATACATCTCCTCTGGCGTCATGCCATGTATTGTTGCAGTGGGAGTCCTGTTCATTATGTAAACTACTATAGCAACTGCTTCAGCCCAATAATAATCTGGTAGGTCTTTTTCATTTAGCATGGCCCGAGATACCTCTCCAATATGCCTGTTTTTCCTTTCTGCAAGTCCATTTTGCTGTGGGGTATGACTGCATGAATATTGCTGCTTTATGCCATGCTCTTGTAAGAACCTTGCAAACTCATTTGAGAGATACTCTCCCCCTCCATCTGACCTTAGGCATTTTATTTGCAGGCCTGTTTCTTTTTCAACCATAGCTTTAAAAGCTTTGAAATGCCCAAACACTTCACTTTTCTTTTTCATAAAATACACCCAAACTTTTCTGCTATAGTCATTAATGAAAGTGACAAAATAATGATAGCCTCCAATAGATGCAACTTTAGTAGTCCACACATCAGAGTGGATTAATTCCAATGGCTTCTTACTCTCTTGAACATGTCTAAGAAATGGTTTCCTTGCCTGTTTTCCAAATTGACAGGCTTCACATACCTTATGTATTTCTGCAACCTTGAATTCAGGCAATCCTGCAATAATCTTTTGGGTCTACATTGATTTAAGTCACTGTACATTAACATAACCAATGCGTTTATGCCAAATATCAATATCTGCAACTACACCGGTCCCATATGCAAACATTGCTGCACTCATTCAGGCATGTCCACATCCAATGTAAACATCCTGCCCTTCTTCTTTCCTTTTGCTATCAAGCGACCATTATTTTTCATATCCTCAACAAAGCATCCATTAGGATTAAATCTGACCTGCAAGCCCTGCTCAACCATTTGACCAACAAAAACCAAGTTCTTGGTGATATTCGGGACATGAAATACATTAGACAAGTATTTCCTTTTCCCATCCTGCATAGACAAAGGAATTTTACCAATATGCACAATAGGATGTGCAGTATCATCACCAGTCTCCACAAATCCTAGTCTTTCCATTTTCCTTGCATCATGCATCCATTCTGCATGACCTATCATGTGGTTTGATGCACCTGAGTCAACATACCACACATCATTGCTTTCTTCAGCACTTGTTACAGAATTGGCCATGTGCTGCACCATAAATAAATGCTCATTTCTGTCATCACCCTACCTACTAGAGGATGCATAACTGCCTTGTTGCAATTTTCCATTCATAATGTCATTCTGCTTTTTGTAGCAGTCTTTAGCCATATGACCCATTTTACCTCAATAGTATCATTCAACATTGCTGTTTGCATTTTGGCCTCTCTGCCATCCACCATGACCTCTTTGGCTCCCCCTGCCTGTAGAGTTACCATGTCCTCCTCCATAGGACTGGTTTTCTTGAGTTTGCTGCATATTCTGATTTCTACCACGGCCTCTAGATCAGCCTGCTCTACCTCTGCCTCTACCTCTGCCTCTACCTCTGCCAGCGTTTGAGTAGAAGACAGTTTGTTTTGAAGTTCCTCCTAAAGAAGATGCACCACCATTTCTCTGCTCTTCAGAAATTAGGAGAGCAAACAACTCCTCAAAATTAGGAAATTTTTCATAAAGGGCAATGGATGTCCGAAACTGTGCATAATCCTTTCTTAGGCCATTCAAGGTCATAGAAACTAGATCATCATCTTCCACTGGTGACCCAATGGAAGCAAGTGCATTTGCAATTTTCTTCATCTTCATGTGGTAGTCATTGATGCTCATATTTTCTCTCTGTACATTGTGCAACTCTGCTTGAGCTGCATTTTCCTAGCTTGTGTATTTGTGATGTACATTTTTGCCAAAGTATCCCACGCCTCCTTTGGCGTACTTGCATCCTGAATATGCACAATCATAGAATCTGAAATACTGATAGAAAGCCAGTACATAACTTTTCTAGCTCTGTCATGCCATCCTTTAAATGCCTGCATTTCCTGTTGATTGGAAACATTAGGAAGAACTGGTTCTTCTTCATTTCCTGTAATGAACTCCCAATAGCCTTTTCCCACAAGGAAATTCATCATTCTAAACTTCCATGCTTGGAAATTGTTCTTGTCAAGCTTTTCAGTGACAATCTATGAAAGAGAATCAGACACCATTATTACTATCACTGCAAAAAACACAGCTTCTGCTTCACAAGAGCAAATCTGCAAAACTGATGAAAGTGGTATTTGACCACATAGTCTCTTCCTAGTGACGATTTTGCATCAACATGCAATAAGGATGATTCTATAACTCCCAATATCTTTGCGCACAAGCATACGATGCAGTTTCTACGACAACTTTTCATCGACCTGTAGAGCAGTGGTCGCACAGCAAAAACAGGGCCTTTTTCTCAGTGCTTGTGGAAATCTTCCGCCACCAAAACGGGCCCCAAAATGGCCTCGAATCAGAAAAATAAAGTCATTGAAGGCTTTGCCCTCGCCCGCAGCATATATTGCCCTCTCGCCACACCATGAAGGGCGTCTCAATCTGAGACAATGCACTCTTGCACTTTCCGGTTGTGCTACCTGCAAAGATTTGCTCCCAAACTCGAAAAAGGAAAGCAACACTGGTCCTCTTACTAGGACACCGTGAACTTGGTTTGCTTTCTTGATCTCCTTACCATGAACCAGGCTCTGATACCATGTGAAGATAATGGGAGAGAAGGAAGGAAGCTCATTTGCGGCTTTCTCACATACACAATGGGGGAATACACACAAAGGTGGAGGCTAAAAACAGTTTTCCTCTTCTTAGTTGTGTAAGCCAAAAGAACTCTAGTACAAAGAAATAGAGGAACCCTATATGTGGGTCTCAAACCAAACTCAGCTAACTAAGGTGGCATACTAACTGAGCCACGAACTAGAGTACATAAGGATAGCTGTCATCTAGCTATTATTCATGGGCAGTGTACCAACCACATCTGCAGCTAACAAGTCGATGACATAAATGCACAACGGTCACCCTGGCATATCATGAGTGGAGCTCGATATCTCAATAGGGAGAATGGAAGGAGAAGGGGAAGGGAAAGGGGAAGGGGAAAGGGAAGGGGAGGGGAAAAGGGAAGGGTAAGGGGAAGGGGAAAGGGAAAGGGGGAAAATGTATATTAGAAAATGGCTATCAGAGTGCGTCTATAAATGCAGCAAACAACACACCTATAGGTGTGGCTATCCTATTTTCCATAACGATTGATGCACTATTAGATGCATCTATAGACGTGCTTCAATAGACACTTTTCGACAAAAAGGTAAAAAGGACATGCAGCCGACTCCCAAAAAGAACAACAGTACCAAAAACATCCTTTCCCCACATACAACAAAGGACAAATCTAAAGAGAACAGCTTCCAGAGAAGACCAACCACCAAGAGACTTACCTTGGATAGAGGTATGGATGCTTCTTGTCTTTCTTCAAAGCTTCCTATCCTTCTTCTTTGGTAGCTTCCTTGTTCAACCTCTTCTCTTGTATGCTTGGGGATGAGTGCATATGCCTGGAGATGAGTGTGGGTGTCTGGGAGCTATGTGTGTATGCTTGGAGACCTATGTATTGAAAGGAAAACAAGCACGGAGGAGTGAGGAAATGAGCAAAATATAGGTTTAAAAACCAGCCCATGCATCTAAAAGCGCATCTACACTATGTTTTAGATGTGCCTATAGATGCGTTCCACAGTACAGATGTGCCTATAGATGCGCTTTTAGATGTGCTACAGAGTTTTCTCATTAAATACTCAAGGAAGAACATATTTTTTGGGTTGTTTATATGTAGGATGTCTTCATCTTCAACAAGTACCTACAGTGAGGATGAATCCCTTGTGCACATAGAATTACACTCAATCACATCTCAAAGTATGGAGAGTGGGATGCGACCGTATCTCGAGTAAGTGTTAAAATATTCAGGCTGATTGAGATACATATCATGGGTGTTCATGTGTTTGATATATGATCCTTTTTTAATTTGATACAAGATGTAGTGCCACACCTGCATATGCTACCCTATGCTCTTCATGAGGAGGTGAAGCATCAAGGATATGAGGTGGGATCCTCAGGAGGGACTGTTATGGATGCATGGAGTGATGGTGATAGTAGCCCTCCACTAGTACCTCATGAGGCCATGGAGGAGGAGGTGTTTGATGATAAGGTGTGGGATTTGTTTGTCCATCAGTCCTCAAGTAGGGATGATAGCATGGAGCAGGACGATCTTTTTACTGCAGCATTGACACCACTATTTGAGGGGTGCACATTCTCTATTCTAGGTGCCTCCCTTGAGTTACTAAACTTGTAGACCTGGAGCAATGCAAGTTTGAATGCATTACTCAAGTAAGCTTTAAAGTCTATTTTGCAAACATGGTGAATTATGCTAGTGAGTCAATTATTGGAATACTTTTTCTCATTTATGGTCTTCACGTGTAGGCTAATGTGTAAAATGCTTCCAAGGGAGAATAAATTACCGACCTCAAGAGATATGGCAAGGCAACATGTGACCTCTCTTGGAGGATTGGATTACAAGCGCATCTATGCATGAGTCAATGATTGCACTCTATTTTGTGGAGCACATAAGGAGGCTCGAGAGTGTCCTAGTTGTGGAGAGGCAAGTAATAGAGTAGATCTCAAAACTTTGGATGTGCATCGTAAGTTTCTGCGACATTTTCCCATAATCCCTTGTATACAACATATGTTCAAGTGCAAATCCATTGCAGAGCTCATGTCATGGCATTCCTCCCATCGATCAACCGATGGCAAGTGGAGAACTCCTGCAGACACTCCTGCGTGGAAGCATATTGAAGACACATGGCCAAGCTTCAAGCAAGAACCTCGAAACTTGACACTTGGATTGGGTATGGATGGTGTGAACCCATTTGGGCTCAAAAGCACCTCTTACAATGTATGGCCTGTGATATTGGTGAATTATAATCTTCCACCCTCTATGGCGATTAAGAAAGGACATGTTCTGTTATCCCTTCTAATTCTAGGGAAACATAAAGTCAAAAATACAGATGTTTATCTGGAGCCTTTGATTAATGAGTTGGAGGTACTTTGGAGAGGTATCGAGGTGCATGATGTGAGCAGGCCTCCCTCGTCCTCACGAGACTTCAACTGCAAAACAGTATTAATGTGGATGATGCAGGACTTCCAGGCTACGACGAGTGTTCAGGTAAGGTAAGCATTGAACTTTTAATTATGAGTAGGTGATCGATGTGGCACCCTAAACCCACCTTGCTTATGCAATTGCGTCTATTGCTTAGGTCTCATTACATTGGGCTACCATGCATGTCTTGTTTGTGGGCCTTCGCTAGTTGCTTCATGGGAAGATGCATTGAATAAGGTCATTTATGAGAATCACCATCGATTTCTCCCACCTGATCATCCTAGATATGTCGTCCCTTGGAATGAAGTCCCCCCACAGTCACTCACTGTAGGATATTGGATGAGAATTTGGGATGGTTCCACGACTCCACCACTTGGCATGAGCCGGTAAGGGTTTGTAACTATTGTGTGCTATATTGAATGGAAATAAAGATTGCACGCCAATACCATCTTTTGTTTAGATACTCCATCTTTTATTGGCTACCATATTGGTCCCACACCTCAAGATCAATTGCCTACTTGATCCCATTCATATCTTCAAGAATGTGGCATCTACCATTTGGGAACATTTGAATGGTTAGGAGTTACCTCGTTTGATGTAGGAGAGGTGCCATTGATCTAGGACACCCTCTCTCCCATTCTATAAAAGAGAGGACTTCCTCTCAACTGAATGGACCATTTTGCCATTTGGTTCCCACACTCTCTTCCATGATGTCCATCTTCTCTCCCACTCCCCAACATTTGGTATTAGAGCCTCCTTGAGTCCCTAGCCCATTCTAGCTTCAAAATGCCACCTCATCATCTTCTTCTCCACCCTCCACCTTCTTCTTCACTTCTGTCCTCTTTCTCTCCAGATTTTGCTTAGCTCTATTCTCCTCCATTAAGTGACCATTCCCAAAGCCCTTTGAGCTGAAGTATCGTTTGCTTGGGGTGCACCTTTGACACCAACCGTTCTATGAAATTTTGCTTTGTTTGCCTGTGCCAACACGATCTCTGCTCACCAATCTTTTAAGCAATTCTGCTTATAGATGTGACATTTCATCAATTCCTCTGATCCACAGGTGGGCAATACTATGAGTTTGCTGTTGATGAAATTTGAGCTTAAATGCTTCATGAAATAAGGAGAAACAAGAAAAAGACAAGTCAGAGAAGGCGCTACTATCATGAGCAATTTTGCGCATTTTTTCGGCAATCCTCCTAGGTGGATAATATCTAGTATAAGGTCCTCAAATGTGCATTAAAAGCCCTCTCAATTCTACTTCATAGAGCTTGAATCAAGCCCTCCAAATTACTTTGTTTTTTACTCTTTAGTTTTGGGCATTTTTGATTGTTGAATGCTTGATGCAAGCTTGGAGATGGCTTATTGACAAAAAATTATAGGTTAATAATGCCTAGCTCTTGTTCATCTTCCAATGCTTCATATGTGAAAGCAAAGAAGAAGAAACAAGCACCTAGATATGTCAATAGGAAGGTAACAAAACTTGTGAAGGAAAAGTCACATAAACCATATTATTATTTTGATGCAAAAAGTTTAGGATTTTCTAATTTTATGGCTTGCAATATTCACTTGTATGGTTGAGACTCATAAGCCATTTGTAAGAGAGAAGACACTATCTAAACATGAAGGTAAGACCTCTCATGGCCACCTTTAAGATAGACAAGTTCAATGACCAAGGTTTTCACACTTGGCAAATGAAAATCAAATTTGTGCTTATGAAAGAGAATTTGTGGGACTTGATCAAGTTAGGGAATCAATCATCTCAAGAAGGTGAATCCACCACAACCAAGGGTAAAGGGAAGGAAAGTGACTCTTCTTCAACTACACCTGTAGATGGTAAAAGGCTATAGAAGCTTATGCAATTATTGCATTAGTCTTGGGAGATGATTATGTGCATCATATTTTAGATTTGGAATCCCCTTTTGAGGCCTGGCATAAGCTAGGTGTGTTATTTGGAGCTAGCTCTCATACTTCTAAGTTGAATTTGATGGATGGAGACAATATTGTAGCTCATGTTAATACTTTGAGGAGTCTTATGACACAATTGGCCTCACTCAACTCTCCAGTACTGTGAAGATGATGCCTATGGCTGTGCTCTTGAAGAGTATGCCTCAAGAATATGATTATGTTGTGACTACCTTGAAGAATCTTCCCCAACCCACACTGGAGGGCATCATTAGCACTCTACAAGAGGAAGAGAGAAAGAACATTTCAAGAATGGGTGAAGTGCACACACAAGTGCTTGCAGTAAAGTTTTCATCAAAGAGCAAGTACAAGGCATGCAAGCATTGTGGAAAGACCAATCATCTTGAAAAATATTGCTACAAGATGAATCCTTGCACTTATTGTGGCAAGAACAATCATTCAGAGAAGTTTTTCAATGAGAAGAAGAAAAACATGGAAAATATGGTTGAAGAGAGAGCTCCATCAACAATTGAAGAATCAAACTTTGTGGCAGAAGATAAAGACTATGTCTTTTGAGCACTTTGTCTTTTGAACTTTATTTATCATCACTTGGTCAAAATTTTTGAGGTTCTCTGCCTATAATAGTACTCCAAAAAGAATGTTACGTGTTTTGTCTCTTGTAAATCACCTTTGGTCCCCATATGATGTAGGCCATGTGATATGTGTTTTACCCCCATGGTACCTCTTGCATACATGAGAAAGTAGGTCCACACAAAGGCCTAAGATTCATTCTTGTACATGCAAGGGAGATAACCATTTGGGGGGGTGTATGCCATTTTTTGTAAACCTTGACCCTTGGGCACCTTTGCTAGCATGAGATCCTAGCCATAGATTTATCCTTGACCATCATGAGATGGCATGTGAAACTATGTGATTAGATGTATTCTTGACATAGCAAGAGGTAAACCCTTGAGGGGGGGTATGTTAGGATATGTGTGATCAAGGGCTTGCTAGGAGCATGTGCATCCACTAGCAGTCATCCACTAGCAGTCATATAGTTGTGTGTGTGTGTAGGAGAGGCACACTTAGTGCCATAGACCATGACATAAGTGATGATTTAATGCAAAGGCCCCCACATGGGGTGGTGCCTATAATTGTGGAGTTCCTATGATTTAGGAGTTACCTCCTTTGATGTAGGAGAGGTACCATTGATTTAGGCCACCCTCTCTCGCATTCTGTAAAAGAGACGACTTCCTCTCAACTCAATGGACCATTTTGCCATTTGGTTCCCACACTCTCTTCCATGATGTCCATCTTCTCTCCCACTCCCCAACATATGGTTGCTTTGTCTTGTTGTGTATATTCATGTACCAAAAGCGATGGAAAAAGCTAGATCCTTCTGGCTTGATGGTCATATTCATTGTATATTCTCGTAATTCTAAAGGTTATAATTTCTATGATCCCTCTTCTAAGAAGGTGATAATTAGTCGTGATGCCAATGTGCCATATTCAATGAGGAGTTAATGGGAGGGACATTGTCTACCAAGGATGCATAGGATATTGAGTCCTTGCTTACTGCCTTTACTTTTCTATTTGATAATGATTCTACTTTTGATGTCATTGCTACTCCTTCATCTGATGGCATCACTGCTACTCCATTTGTAGAGCAATATGTTGACAATCTTGATTTGCATCCTGCACACACACAGGCTTCTGATGATAATGTTGATATTTATGTTGATCTGCCTATTGATTTTGAACATGGTTCTCCTCATGATTGTGTTGATGACTTTGACATCATTGATCATGCATATGAAGACCCTACTACTTATATAGAAGCTATCTCTTTAGTGCAAAAGAGTCAATGGCAAGAGGCCATGGAAGCTAAATATGATTCTTTAATCTCTAAAGGTACATGGGTTCTTACTGAATTACCTCCTAGTCATACTCCTATCAAATGTAAGTGGGTTTATAAAACCAAAACCAAAGCCGATGGATCTTTTGACAAGTTTAAAGCTCATCTAGTTGCAAAAGGATACTCACAAATTTAGGAGTTGACTATCATGATACATTTCACCCGTTGTTTGTGGTATGCTTGGATTTTGCTACTCAATTTGATTTGGACATTCATCAAATGGATATGAAAACTTCTTTTCTTAATGGAGATCTTGAGCAGCTCAAATGGTTCATACTTCCTAGTCAGGACCATCTCGTTTGTTGCCTTCATCGTGCTCTTTATGGTCTAAAACAAGCTTTGCATTCTTGGTACATGAATTGATAAGTTTCTCACATCTCAAGGTTTCAATTCTTGTTTCTTTGACCCCAACTTATATGTCAAACATGATGGGGATGTTTTTGTCATCCTTGCTCTTTATGTGGATGAAACCATACTTGTTTCCAACAATCTCAGTTTCTTGTAACATGTTAAGAAAATTTTATCCTTAGCATGTGATATGGTTGATCTTGGTGACATTCATTCATGTCTTGGTAATCAAGTTTAGCGGTATCATCACAAAAAAATTCTGCTAATTTGACAAAAAAAATTCATTCAAGATGCAGTTTAAAAGTTTGGCTTGATGAATGCTCACTCTACAACCACTCCTTATCTTGTGAGCTCTATCAAAAATACATTAGGGGAGAATTGGGGTCTCCAAAGGGCCCCCAATTAGTGTTTCCTAATTTCAAGGGATTAGTGAGGTATTTGAGGTGTACCAATGGGAGTGCTCCTTTTTATGGGGCAATGCCATGTTGAGGTAGAGGGTCGGTAGACTTGCAAATAGCCCCTATTGCACCAGGGACCACTCAAACCATCCCCTCCCTTAGCCCATGCTTGACACTTCTCCCATATGCACCTCCCCCAAACAAACCTACAAGTCATTCAAGAGGTGGTGGGCCCTTCTAATCAAATTTCCCCCCTCTCTTAGCTTGTTACAGGCTTGCGCCCTCCTCTTCTCTGGTCCAGCTCCATTCTGCCTCCATTTTTCAAACGTGGGAACTCATTTGGCATCTTCTTTGCCCCCTGGTCCACTGTCTTTCTCCCTCTCTAGCACCTCCTGTAGTAGCTGCTCATTCTCTCTCCATTCCTAGCTACAGCACCTCCTATAGTAGCTAGTTACTCATCCCCCTCTGCTCTTTCTCCCTCCATTCCTAGCTATAGTATCTCCTGTAGTGGCTGCTCATCCCCCTTTGCTCTTTCTCCCTCCATTCCTAGCTACAATACCTCTTGGAGCAGCTGCTCATCCCCCTCTTCTCTTTCTCCCTCCATTCCTAGCTACAACACCTCTTGGAGCTTCTCTCCACCTTTAGTTGCACCCTCTATACCTTCTCCCTCTCTCTCCCTCTATCGGAGTTGCTCTCTCCCTCCAAGCTGCACTTTCTAGTCCATTATTGCTGTTGTGACCTCTGTACAAGCATGGTGAGGAGACCATACATGTACTATGTGTCCCACAGGAGAAAAAATGCACTGGGTGAATGGGTGCCTTGCACCTATAGCTTGAATGATTGGATAGTCATGAGAGGTTCTGCCAAGGGTCCACATAAGCTTCCCAAGAGCAAAAGAGTGATCTTTTGCATGAATGGAAGGGCTGCATCATAAAGTTCAAGCTTGGGAAGAAAGGATGGCTTGCAAAGGTGCAACACATCTACATGGGGAAGGACATGCACTTTCCTCCATCAAGCAATCAATCGACAATACCATCGCATTATAAGTCTGCATTTTGTGTAAGATTTTGAAGTGTAATGAGTCAGTTTGAAATTGTATTTTGAAATATAACCAGTGTAATGAGTCAGTTTGAAATTGTGTTTTGAAATAGCACTTGTGCATAATAGATGTATTTCCCTTAGACTTTGAGGAGTGGAAACCAGTCGAGTGCTTCTTAAAGTAAGTTTACTACCATTCATGAGGATTTAGGAAGGCAAATGCATGCTGGAGAGAAGTCCTCTGCTTTGAAACAGAGAAATATCTATTGGTATAATGCCAAGTACATTACTCCAAGGTTGGCATCACAAGCTATGGCCATCTTCAATGCATTGCAACACCACAACTTGAAGACATGGATTGTAGCATGGTGGACACAAGAACAGTGCAATTATACAAGGAAAAGATTACAAAGGATGTGGGCATGGCCATGAAGTTTACATTTGGCTCTAAATGGGTAAGGTTGTCTTGGTTTATGCCTCTGCACATTTTTGCTTCTTGTTTTCAGAATATCCAGATGCACAGAACAAAAACCATGTGGTCATGCAAGTGCCTACATGAGAATGCCCTTGGGAATTGCTTGGGGTGAATTGGGGAAGCAGGTCAGGTGAACAAAAGGGTGATCTGTTTCAATGCCATGTATGTAAGGACAATGTGGTTGTCAAGTACCACATCTCCGGCCAAATGTTATATTTTGCTTTCCAACATAGGTGCTAGAAGAAAACAGGTGGCAATTGGCTCCCCCTTTACTTTAATGATGATGATAATATATGGGTAAGTTTATGTATTGGTTCTCATTTAGGAGATGTCAAGAATGTGACTATCACATTGGACTCTCAGGGGTGTGCGGGAACACCTATTGGTCATGGAGGATGGCATGTCTGAGTCCTTTCACTTTACCTTAAATGGTGAAAAGGTAGGAAAGCATGCAGAGAAGCTCATGCATAGTGCCACTTTTATCCCTCTTACAATATTGAATTTTGATGTTTTGAATGGTTTTGTTTCATCTCAATGTCAAGTTTTGCCCAAAAAATTTATAATTCTTTTTATTATTTATATTTAGAACATTTGGGTATATATAGGTTATAAAGTTACTTTAGATTCAAAGTTTCACTATCATAGCCATAGTTCTCCTAGCTACCAAACTACCATGGATTCTGCTAGGTCTGCCTTCCACGATTTCATCTCCTATACTCCATTAATTGATAGAGAGGAGGAGTTATTTCCAGTCTTTAATAAGAGCATAGATGTCCTAGGCACCTACTTGGGAGCCCGAGATGATTTTGAAGACCTCATCAAGTACATGCAAGAACACATCACAAGTTTTGCATATCAACTTGATGAGTCTACAAAAAGATGGGTCCCAATTGATGATTTGAAGTACTTGTTCAATCAAGAACCTAGGTTTGTGAAGCATTTAGATCGATTTTGAGCCCAGCTCACACCCCTAGGGTTTAGGGAGGTGGACACTAATGACCTCCTATCATGCGGAGTCATCAGAAACATAGGATATAGGTTCCTATCTTCGGAAATGACCTTTTTTTTCCTTCTCCAAGTGGGACAAATGGAAGAGGAGGCCTCGACCTCAAGCCTTGACCCTACCCCTCTCCTTTCTGATCCCCTTATTTCTGTAGATGAGCCTAACATCTACAATGAAGGGCCCATAGATGAAGAAGCTGAGCAGCGGGAAGCTGCATTGGCACTGGAAGTGCTTCAGCGACCTCCTGAACCCCATTCTACTTCTCAAATTCCATCCACCTCGGGCACCACCTTTGTTGACCCCGTAACAGTGATATGGTTTTTTGCTCCCCTTCTTGTCGATGGAGAACAATACCTCTTTCTCCATGACATATAGGATATGTTTGGTCTTCAGGAGGATGAAGCAATTGGTGTCCTATGTGGATATGAGGTGGACATGACTATGCAAGAACTTGGGTTTTTGGGAGCAGATGATTCAATAGAAGAGGTTCTTCCTTTAACACTGGCCCAAATCAAAGATGCAGAGACATCAATCTACTTTGACCTACACGATTTTTCAGAAGAAGCCTCCACATCTCACTCTAGACAGCAGGAGGCCTCTGGATCCATCCTCATTGACAAAGAGGAAGGGATTGAGCATGACGACTCCATAGTGGTAAGAAACTATGAGCTTTGAAATTATTCTCTCTTGGTATACTTTTGCTTTAACAAAATTCTAATGTAATGTTGGACTGTTGCAAGAGGCATTTGAGGTTGACCTATTCTCATCTCGGCAACGCCTTGTTCGCAATAGCTTCGGCTGAGATCACTCACTGGAACATTACCTTGGCCAAGCAAAAGGGTGTTTTATGGTTATCCACAAGAAGTTTTCTCCACATGGCACTAATGACCTCTTGAAGTGCAAGGCCTTGTCACGAGTGATTGGTCATGCTGACATCAATCGCAATGCTGACAAGGTCATTCTGGTGAACCGCATGGCTACCCTCAATGCCTTTGGAACCAATTTTCAAGGTATGGCATTGACGGCAGCAGCCATGTCCCTAGCCAGCAACAATGACAATAGCGTTGAGTCTCTATCGACTAGGTTTAGAGCTAGGAGTGTATTTGGGAATTCAAAGCCCGATGTTCTTAGTGTTTTCTCTGTGTTTTAGAGAAGAGAGAAAGGCTTTGAAGCCTTATTGTATAGAAAATTTATTTTATATGAATACAAATATACTTTTTTTACAGTGCCCCATTTTGTGTTCTTTTACAAAATTTATTTTATATTATCATTGTATTTTGTAACTTTAATTGTTGTTGGCATTAATATTTTCATTCACTATTCTATTCAAAAGCATGCTATCAGATAAATTTTTGTGCTATAATGGTCATTTCTGAGCAATCCACTTAGAATCTCACTATGGCACAGAATGCAAATGTGTTCAGCATCATGCGGGGAGCTCAGAAATGCCAAAACCCACTATGGTGCGTATGAGGCCTGTTTTTTTTTTTTTTTTTTTTTGCAAAAAGAGACTTCTATTAAGTATTAAAGAAAAACCGTTAGAGCAAGCTCCATACGGGATACATCATGCAATGCACGAAAAGCTCAAGAGCAAAAAAGAAAGGATTGAGGCTGAAAGTGCCATCTCAATCCGGTAGAAGCCTCCGAGAAAAAGGGAGAACCCCTCCAAACTCGAAGAAAAATAGTCCTTCTAGAAGAGGCTGCCCGTGAAGAACCCTGCATGCTAGCCCATATGGCTATCAAAGTGTGAACCGTGTCAGTCCAAATACCCGTGAACACCTGTAATGGGTGTATCTGGGTGCCATCCAAGGCCTCAGTACATCTGGCTCTCCAAATGTGCCAAGAGGAAATGCTAGCCAAAATCTCCCAAGAGGTGTCCACTAAAACATGAGAAGCTCTGAAAGGAGTAAGTGGTACATCCTGTAGAGAGCAGGGCTCTATCATCTGCCGGCGGACCGAGAGTGCCCAAGAAGAAGGCTCACCCTCATAAAACACCTGGGGCCCGGTAAGAGATAACCATGCGACCGAGCCCCAAGTCATGAAGAAAGGGGATGTGTGAAAGATGCTGAGTATCCGAGCAACCCCTTTCCAAACAGTCCTCGCCTGACTGCAGTCCCAAAGGCAATGTCGCACTGACTCCTCTGCAGAGTGACAACGAGGACAAGTGGGATCAGCCCCAAAACGTGATCTCCAGAGGTTCACTGCAATCCCTCCATGAATAGAAAGCCAAAAGAAAAGAGTGATCTTTCTATTTCTGAGGGATTTCCAGAGCCTCCTCCAGAAATTTCTACGCAAGTCTGCGGTGATGAAGAAGCTTTCCCAATGGGGGGTTCTGGAGGGAATCCAACCCCTACTGTTCAGCTGAAACCTCCTGGCATTACCAACCGTGAAACGAAAGAAGGGAATCCCCCTCTCTCGGTGCCCATGATCTATCCATTCCCACTCTCCTGGGTCCCACTGCAAGCACCTGATAGGTGCACCTCCATATAACCACAACCTCCAGGATCCCAAGGCCAAGAGCAGAGGGTCGGGGTCTAAGTACCACTGCAGGCCCGCTCCAAGGTCCACAAAACCAGCAATCCTGACAGGCTGAAAGGCAACCTCAAGAAGAATGCCATCCCTGGATGTAGAAAGTAAACCTCCATCCCCAACATCAAATACCAGAGCGTCTTCCCCGAGACCTCGGAGAGCGATCACCTGTAAAGGAACTGATGTCCGCGAAAAAGCTCCCATCCAAGTGGTGGAAGTAATAGGCAGCTCAACTGTCCATTCCACCGGGATGGCTGCATCTATCTGCTGAATCCTGCGTGCTACCCCTCTGAGGTGACTCACGGACTGCAGTCTCTGATCCACAGGTAGCCTGATAAAAGATTTCCAAGTGCCTACTGTGTAGGCGGGGCCTCTCTCCCATTTAGACCACTGCATGTAATGGGAAGTGCCCAATGGTTTGGCATGCTCGTCAAGAATACTATCATTCCAAATGATCGGCTGCCTATCAATCTCTTCGACGGTAGAAGGAGGAATCCTTCGAAGAGTGTTCCTGAAGCTCCCCCAAGCTTTCAGGATGGCAGTCATGAGAGGAGAGGCAGGAGATCTGAGAGGGGCTGATGTGAAAATCCAGCGAGGGCTGTCTACCCAATCATCTCCCAAGGTTGGTGTGCAAGCCTGAATGCGTCCAAAAAAGAAATCCTTCCAAGGTTCCTGCCCAGGCATGAGTCCCCTCACCACCACCTTACAAAGCAATGCCCTGCACTGCAAGTCCGGGTCAATGACATTAAGGCCCCCTTCACATGTAGGGAGAATAATGGTCTCCCAGGCCACCCTTGCTGCAACATCTGCTGTGCCATCAAGTCCACTCCATAAAAAATTCCTGACTGGTCTGATGAGCTGAGTGATGCAATCCCTAGACCGGCACCAGCAAGAACACACGAACCAGGAGGTGGCCAAGAGAACCTGATTCACTACCACAACTCTAGATGCAAGGTCGAGTTTGGCAGAGCTCTAGAATAGGAGCTTTTTCCTTATACTTTCTAGTACTGGGGCAAACTGCTGTGCTGGAGAGATGTCCAATCCTACCTGGCATCCCAAATACCTGATAGGAACACCCCTCTGAATCCAGGAAAAACCAATGTCAACACCCCAGCCTGGAGTGTCCTCATCACTGATCCAAAAGCCAAAGGATTTATGCCAGTTAATGTGTGCCCCTGCAGCTGAGCAAAAAATATCCAAGGCTGTCCGGAAAGAAACAAGTGACTGCAAGGAGGCCTGAATAAAAATAGCAGTGTCATCAGCCAACTCACAGTCAAAAAGCTCCTGCTCCTGTCTCAAGGGCAGTCTCAGCCCAAAAAGCTCAGCCTGAGATCTAAGGAAGATACTCATAGCTTCTGCCACAAAAAGAAAGAGGAAGGGGGCTAAAGGGCATCCCTGACGAACTGATCTGGAAATCTGAAACCTGTCACCCCTTACCCCACCAATCAAAACCTGGCTGTGGGCTGATCTGTAAAGGGAGGCCACACCTCTGATCCAAGCATCTGAAAATCCAAACCGTAGAAGAGTGCCCTCAAGAAAACCCCAATCTACTCTGTCATAGGCTTTCTCGAAGTCCAAGAGTAAAACTGCTAGCCTCTGCCCACTCTGCATAGCCCACTCTGTGGCTTCCCAAAAGGAAAAGATATTATCAAAAATGCTCCTGCCATGCACAAAGCCTGTCTGAGTATCATGGATCAGGTCTGGAAGAAGGGGCTGTAGTCGGATGCTGATCGCCTTGGCAAGGATTTTGTAAAGTGTGCCCAAAAGAGTGATGGGTCTCCAATGGGATACAAAATTCCTGTTGCCACCTTTCGGGATAAGGTGAATGAGTCCCTCGGTCAATGAGTCAGGCATCTCACCCGAGTCCCAAATGCCCTGCAGGGCTGAAGTAATATGATCACCTATCATATCCCAAAAGGCTATAAAAAAAGGAGGAGTAAGACCATCAGAACCAGGGCATTTGCCCTTATGAAGGGCAGAAAGAGCAGCCTTGAATTCTGTGTTGGTAAAGCGTGCATCAAGTGAGCATAACATCTCTGGGGTGACCAACACAGGTAAACTCTGCCAAACTTCACCTCTAGCCGCCTCTCTGGCCTGTGAGTTCGGATCTGCGGAAAGAAGGGAGGTATAAAAATCTGTCGCTAAATGCATGACGGTTTCCGGATGGGACTGCAAAACGCCGTCAGAGTCAATAAGCTGCCTGACACTCTCTCTACTATGTCTGGGGCCAAGTGTAGAGAAAAAATGTTTATTGACTCTCCCTCCCATTTGTATCCAAAAGGACTCCCGTGCATGGAAGGCATACTCTGCTCTCTGATCAAGCAAGGTCTGCAAGTGAGCCCTTGCGGCAGCAAGGCGCTCCTGTACCCAAGCATCTGATGGTCGTTTCTGCTCCTCCCTCTGAAGGGCTGCCAACTGCCGGCGGATACCAATCTCTCGCCTGAGTACCTCATCTCGTCGAGCACTAGCAACTGAGTGATAGAAGTCGCTGATACTGTCAAGTGCTGTGGCCACATGTGAAGGACCGGCCACCCCCCCCTGCATATGAGAAACCCAGATCTCCAACACTACCTCTGTGAGAGTCTCATCCATGTATAAGGCGTCTGGGATCCTGATACTGTGAGACCGTCCTCTCAGATGAGGCTCTGAAATGGACAAAATTACCGGAAAATGGTCTGAAGTGGAAACACCGGGTGCAATGCAAACTGTCCCCCCTCTATCAAGAGCCCAGTCATCCACATAGAATCTGTCAATCCGAGCATGGATAGGCATCTGCACCCTATGGTTCGACCATGAAAACAAAAGTGACTGAGACTGAACAAGAAATGCATCATCTGACCAAGCATCTCTGCCACTAAACCTGAACAAGAAGGCATCCCAGGCTGCTCTCTCAAGGGAGTGGATACCACCTTCTCTGCCCCCTTTCTTATCAGAAGGTGCCTCAACCATGTTGAAGTCACCTCCAATAATCCATGAATCCGCAATGTCAGCCCACGAGAGCAACTCTTTCCAAAACAAAACACGGTCCCCTCTGTTGTTTGGAGCATAAAGGTTGAGGAAACCAACCTTACATCCGTCAATCAGAAGTAAAACCCACTGTGCCCTGGAGGGGGTTATGGTACCGTGTCCAATGACCAGAGGGAGAATAGAGTCTGAAACTGAAATGCATGTACCTCCTCTGGTTCCCAAGGCAGGAAGCCAAAAAGTCCGGCCTGAAAGCAGCTTACCTGACTTGGAGCAATCTCTGAAATCCAGTTTGTGTTCCTGAAGAAAAAGAATGTCTAGGGAACCACCTGAAACACCTGGATGGAGCTGATTCCTGATCAGCTGTCTGCGACGGCGATGAGGGATGCCGCCCAATCCCTGTATATTCCAACTGGCTATCCTCATCGGCGGGAGGAAGTGGGTTGGAATATCTTACCCGACCTGGTGGCGGAAACAGAAGCCTCTACCGGAGCAGACCTCCTGCCATACACACGAGGTCCGAGGGGAGGAAAATCCACAGGTGAGAGAGAGAATGATCTCTCAACAGGGATGCCGATAACTGGCTCTCCAAAAGTAGAGGGTACAAAATCATCATCTGGGAGGCAAGAGAGGTCCTCCAAAGCGGAAAAAGAGTTCCGCTGAGCCAGTCCTGGGGAGGGGGTACGAAGGATTCCTACCGAAGCAGGAAGAGAATGTAAAACCCCCTTCCCTCTGTCGAAAGAGGGAGGCACCTGTACTGGATCCTGATCAACAAGTGGTGCAAACGAGGTGCCAACTACCTGCGCTGCTGAGGAAGGTACAGCCTGATCCAAGGGGTGGAGTCGAACAAGGCTCCTGAACAGTAGTCTCCTCCTGAGGCTCCAAGGGGGTAGCCTCCGAAGAGGTGGAGGAGTGAACTAGAGTAGAGGGCCTAGCCGCGACCGGAACCCACCGTGGGCCAGAGGTGGGGTGGGGTGCTGAAGGGACTCGAGTAGCCCTAGGAGAGGGGGGAGCCCGAGTCTGAGGCCGTATCTGTGGAGCGGTCGGTCCTGCTCCAGCTCTCTGTCGTAAGCGAGTACGAGCTGGTTGCTTTGTGGGCCTCTTTTTCTTCTTTGGGCAATCTTTGGCGAAGTGCCCCGAGGATCTGCAAATCCTGCACTGGTCCTGCCGACCTGCAACCTCAAATCTCTGGCGGAAAAAAGACCCATCAGGTCGCTGTAGCATGATATGATCATCTGAAATACTGGGGTCCTGGACAATGACCCTAACCCTGGGTACCCCGTCCATCCTGACCGCCTCAGCAGCCGAAGAGGGCTCGCCAGGGAGAGGGGGGATCTCTGCCACCACACCAAACCTCTCGCCAATAACTGAAAGAAGCCGGTGATAGACTGAGGGAAGACCAGGGAACCTGATGAAAACAGAAACTCCCTGCTTGTCCTCTTCAACCGGGTCAAATCCCAGTTGAAAAGGAAACAAAAAGATCCTCCTGTAGCCTAGAAGTAGAAACCCGGCCTGTAGCAGGTCTCTCGTGACGTCCGGGGAATCTAGGCACACCTGAAAGAAACCCCGTCCCAACAAACGAACATCCTTGAGGTGGGGGGCGAGGTCCTGAGGAAGCGCTGACAGCATCCAATCTCTAGCTTGTGACCTGGAGGGGTGTGAGCCATGAATGCGTGCGAAGAAAGTCGTGGAACACTCATGTTCGAAATCCTTTTGCAACTGCTGTAGCTCGTCTTTTGAAAAAATTACAGTTCTCGCGGCCGGTGTGAGCGGAGACGGATTGACTGAATGGGAACCCATTCGTCAATCGAGGTGTGTTGGCCGATTCAAACACAAAAATAAAAACTCCGTCCGCTTTCCTGAATCCCAGGAGACCCCTATAAGAAAATAGGGGTAATCCAGAAGAAGGAGAGGATGAAGGAGAAGGGAGAGAGAAGAAGAAACGAAGCGAGGAGAAGGGAAGGGGAAGGAGAAGGGAGGAGAAGCAGCAGCAGGCTGCAGCCGGGGGGAAGCAGCAGCAGGAGCGGGGGGGGAGCAGCAGCCTGCAGCGGGGGGCCTGCAGCGGGGGGGGAGCAGCAGCAGGTGCGGGGGGGGAGCAGCAGGCTGCTGCGCAGGGGGAGCAGCAGCAGGCGCGGGGGGGGAGCAGCAGGCTGCTGCGCAGGGGTAGCAGCAGCAGGCGCGGGGGGGGAGGAGCAGCAGGCTGCTGCGCAAGGAGAGCAGCAGCAGGCGCGGGGGGAGGCTGCTGCGCAGGGGGTGCAGCAGCAGGCGCGCGGGGGGGGGGGGGAGGCTGCAGCGCAGGGGGGGAGGCTGCAGCGCGGGGGAAGGGGCAGTGTAGGGGAGAGGGCAGGTAGGAAGGGGCAGCGAGGAAGGAGGGGAGGGGGTAGCGAGGAGAAGCAGCAGGGAGCGGGGAGAGAGGCAGCAGGGAGCGGGGAGAGGAGCAGCAGCAGGGAGGAGGAGCAGCAGGAGGGAAGGGAGGGGACAGCGAGGAGGGGAGCAGGAGGAGCAGCAAGGAGCGGGGGAGCAGCAGAGAGCGGGGAGAGCAGCAGTTCATTGGCCTCAAAGGGCAGAGATTTACAAAATGATTCAGGTTACACCAAATGAACCTAAACAACATCTAGGGCCTAAGGGAGGGATCGGAGCGGATGCTCTTGGTGAGTGCAAGGTCCTTGTCCATCACTATTACTCTTTTGGCATGGATAGCACATAAGTTCATGTCTTCAAAAAGACCTATTATCATCTACTTCATTGCCTCTTGAATTGCTCCCATAGCGCATGAAGTGAAATGCACATCATCCTTGTAATGCTGTGCTATTTCACGTACAACATGCTGGAAGGGTGCATGGGGAATGAGATTGTCCACAGTGGTTTGGAACTTGTAGATCTCTTGAAGTGCCTTCACGATTGATTTTTTGCAACTCTTAATCTTTAAGGGACCTTGCACTGGCCTCTGGACATGGCCCCATGGCTGTTTGTTTGCTTTGAACTTCTTTTGCCTCTCCTCCCTTGCAACCGCCTCTTCAGACTCCTCTTCCTATGTCTGGTGGGTCCTTTGAGGTCGCTTGTTGCACCTAGGGGTCTTCTTTGTCCTTGGTCTCTTTTCCTTTTCATGAGGCTGTGAGACAGCAGGCTGAGGCTCTTGCTCAGCTCATACTAGAGGCTCCTCATATGTGATAATATCGAGGCATAGAGAGTTGATGGTGCTCTTCCATGTGGTCTGCTTGGTTGGAGGATTGGGGCCAAGGTTCATTATATCTACGATCCTGCCAAATACTTAATCTTGGTGTGACTTCTTTAATCTCTCCATCTCCTCTCTTTGCCTTTCTTGCTCCCCTTGTTGTTCTAGATGCTCCATGCCAGAACCCCACGAAGGAGAGAGGGGCTGTTGATTATGATTGATTGGACTATTTTGCCCCTCTTGGGAGACGTCTCTACTTCCATGGTTAGTTGTGCGGAAGGACTGAGAGGACCCATGATTGTGCTTGGATCCTTCATCATGCTGGGATTCCTCATGGTGCTGAGATCCTTGGGATCCCCCATGAGAGTCGGATGGTGGAGACTCGCATTGCTTGAACTCTTGATGATGAGAACCGCCTTCAGATCCTTGCTGATCATTGCCCTCTTGGCCACTAGGGCTTGTAGTGTGTTTGGAGGCCATGGAGTTGTGAGGAGGAGAGCGGGTAGCATCTAAATGGCATCCAGTGGGTCTAGCAGTTTGTTTAACTCGTGCCATAGAAATGAGGGATTTTATGGTTGAGTGCTTTATATAGTATATTTTAAAGAACTTTAGGGATTTTCTTTTAAATTAGGGTTTTTTGAGTGCACCCCCTCCCCCCTAGTCTTTTGACACTAGTTTGGTAATACTTAATCTTCAGCACCCTCCCTCCCAACCCACTCACCCCTCCACCCTACCATGTCGCACATGCAATTCTGCAATTTCCAAACAAATTTGTGAATTTTGGAATCTATAATTGACTCAAAATAGTGTTAACTTTATTCATCAAACATTTTACATTTGGGGCTCTCTTAGGACCCAACGCCTCCCCTGTCTGACTCTACATTGCAACCAAAGTGCAACCCCTTGGCTCCCTATTAAGGACTTCCAAGCAGCACATCTTGTTGTCTTCTTGACATGTTGAACCGCTTTTGTGAGACTTGAGACCTCTACCTTATCACGCTTGAGAGTCCTCAACCAATCGAACATTTTGTGTAGTGCATTGCTTCGTGCGACACCACCCCCATGCCTTGTATTCTTGAAGTATGCTGCCTTTGCTTTGTAGTGCAATTTCTCCATTCCTTGAGTATTCCAAATGGACAGAGGGCCCCATTGCTCCACAAACCATGGTGCATGTGCATAAAGAATATACTGTAAAGAAAAACATTGTATTAGAAACATAAAATGACTCAAGTTTAAAGCACAAAATTTCAACCTAAGGAGGATTACTATGTAATGTGTAATGTGTGACTCCCCCCATGCTTCTACTATCAATGATATGAATTCTCCCAATGTTGTCCTGAATCTCTCATAATAAAGCTCATTTGTTTGACCTTGTCTAAGAAACTTTATAAATGCATCAAGATTTGTCCACAGTTTTGCTCTCAAAGTAGCAATATATGGATGTGAAGCTTGATTTGTAGTGCACTCACACAAAGCTTTCTAGTACTCCCAACGTAGGGTGCTTTGAGCCAATGCATATTTTTCTTTATCAGCATTGTGGTTGGACAAGAACCTCCTTGCCTTTCCTCCACCCATGGACACTTTAGTAGGAAGATTTTTTGTCTTTCCTAATTGTTTCTTGTCCTGCTTAAGCTTCACATCCTTCATGAAGTCCCATTAGTGAGAATAGTTCTTCACCTTTTGCAATGCATTGTGCAGATACTTGCTATGGCCTCAAATTCCAAGCATAAACTAGATGAAGATAGAGTAACTTATCAAGTATATGCAGTTCAACATGCAAAGTACACACATGTACCTGCTCTAATGGAATTGGTAGAATGGGGTCCCACTTAGGATCCTTTTTGTGATGATTAGGGGTTGCACTTTGGTTGCAAGAAAGGATGCCATTTTCCACTGTAGGCTTCTCTTTTGCATCTTCTAAGAGTGGGTACAATACAAGCATGTCCATTTTGCATCTGCACCTGTATCACAACCATACAAGCACTTGAGGGTCTTTAAATCACTAGCTAGATGCCATTCAACTTGAAACATTCCATGCCCATCCACTATCAATGTTTGCCCTATCTCTTGTCTTTGAATAATCAACGAGATGCCACTTCTCTCCGAAACCCACTTCAATGTCTCGTGGCACTCCTTTGGGGTCTCAAAGGCTATGAGTCACCATATGTCCTTCTCAGATTGGACTGAGAAACCCTACTCAACTTCCTCATCCCCTTGAGCAAAACGCAAGGTGTCGTTCATAATACTAATGCTCACCCTCTCTAGCTTGTGCTCTTTTACCAACAACTGAGCTTCATCCATTTTTATAACAAATACTAGGTTGCCATCTGTACAATGAAAGAGAAACACAGTAAGGATATAGAAATGAGAAGAAATAAAGTTGAATGTGAAGAGGGAATTTCTCTTACCTTCTTCTCTCATCCTATAGAATTTGACCATGGCTCTCTACAAATTCTCTACATCCATGTAAACATTATTAAAAGCATTCATCTCAAATGTTTGGATGCTAGATTTCTTTTTACTCTTCCAAGTCATTGTGCCACTTACACAATGGTATCCTCCAAGATTTTCTCCAGCACATTGGTTTGTTTCTTGATGTGTAAGCCTTACAGACCATGGTGTTGGCAAAGGCATTGTAGATATCTTATACTTTTCCTCCATAGCAGACTTGAAAATTTTAAAAATAGAGTTGTAAGCTTCATGACTTACACCAATACTAGCATCACAAGCTCCAAGCACCTCCTTTGCTTCCATGAGGCCCTTGAAATCCTTCATTACCTCTCTAGCAACTTGTTCACGTAGACCTTTCTGTCTAGGGTCCTTCAACACTTCCATGACATCACTTGGCTTTATTAAACTTCTTAGAACATATGAAGGATCACTATCAGCCATTTCCATTGTTCCCATCACATCCTCCATGAAATTCTTAAAGTAGAGTACAAATGAGACTTAGTGGAAAAAATGCAACACCATGAATATTTTGGAGTAAGAAATTTCATTGAAAATTTGGGAAACTAACCTTGCAGCCCATATTCTCCTCTTTTAGGCACCACTATTGGTTGACAATGCATCCATAGATTGCAATTGTCTTTTCCTCTCCTTCAGTCCCAAAGGTGTTCCCTTCAACTTTTGTACTCGTTCTATCAACTTCTCTCATTCTTTCTCCACAGCACATTGAACTTGGCCATAGATAGACCTTTCCAAATCTTGTTTTCTTCACCGAGCTTCTGGATTGATTCTTCCAATTCATGTCGCTCCAAGTCTAATGCATGTGCTTTGTCACCGAGTTCTTTGTTTTGCAATTGGAGATCTTGCATACTATTATGCATTGCCACAATAGTAATATTTCCCAAATGTGCAAGTTCTTCTGCTTGGGCTCTCTGCACCTCGCTTGCTTGCATAGCCAATGTCCAAGAATGGTTCAATCGATTGTAATAACCGAGCAATCTAGCATGTCCCTTGCCAACAAACCGAACAACATCATGCACTGTATGAAAAGGAGGACTCTTTTGGGGGACAAGGTCTAAAGGATACAAGTTTCCATCCACCCAAAGGTCAAGATGCTTCTTCCCTTGCAATCGAAAACTGTGGAGCACACTTTGAGGAGTTCCACTATATCCCAGACAACGTGTGCTTGCATATTCTACCTCTAGTTGTAGGTTCACATGGTACTTGTTGGATATGTCCTTGAATGGTCCCATGCATACTCAAAGAGAGGTATCAGTGATGGCAAAGATGGAGCAATGAGAGGGAGAGAGTAGCAAGGAAGAGGGAGGAAGAGAAGCCGATGAGGGCAAGAGGAAGAGGAGGAGGAGAGTAGGGCAATAGGTGTAGAAGGGATGGAAGGAGCTAGTGCAAAAGGGAGGAGGAGGGGAGAGATGCTATAGGAGGGAGGAGGAGGGGAGAGATAGGGAGGAGTAGAGGAGAGGGAGCCTGGGCGGCTGGAGAAGGAGGGGAGAGGAAGGAGGGAGGAGGAACCAGAAGGAGGAGGAGGAGGGGATAGGAAGGAGGGAGGAGGGAGGAGGAGGAGCAAGACAGAGAAGGGGAGAGGAGGAGGGAGGGGGAGGGAGGGAGAGGGAGAGGGAGGGAGGGAGGGAGGGAGGGAGGGAGGGAGTAGGGGGAGTGAGAGAGAGGGAGGGAGGGAGAGAGAGAGAGAGGGAGGAAGGGAGATTCAAAATTTGAAATTCAAATTTCAAGAAATGGCCCCCTCCCATCATTGATGGGGGTAGAGGTGGGCTCAAATGCAAGCTTAACCCACCTAGGTTGGGATGGTTAGGCCTATTTGGGACCCGCCAAGCCCCTTGCATTAGCCCACTAAGCATTCCCTAATCCATTCCTTATGAAGCCCTTTTGAGACCCCAATTCTCTCCTAATGCTCGATCGACTCATGATGTTGTGGTTTCATGTCAATCCTATGCTAATCTTGTTGGTTGCCTACAGTTTGTTGGGTTGAACACTCGACCATATATTCTTTTTACTACCAATTTTCTAGGTCAATATCTGGCTTCCCCTCAATGCAACATTGGTCTACAGCAAAACGTGTTCTAAAGTATTTGAAAGGCACTTTCAACTTTGGAATAGTTTATCGATGTCATACAGAATCATCTTCTACAGATTGGGCATTCATGCCGTCCATGGCGAGCCCAAGATGTAAGTTACATGGCTCCCTCGTAAAGTCCAGCCACTGATTGTCTATGTGCTTCCAAGCTGCACAATCTGTGGGAATCCTCAATGTGTCATCAGTGGACTGATGAGATGCATGCCAAGTCATCAACTCCACTATGGATTTGCATCGGAACATGTGCTGTATTCTTGCAATGATGGAAAAGTGTCTCAAGACCTTTATCGGTATCTGCTCACCCTGCAAGTCATCTCTATATCTTTGTTCCCCACACTTCGGACAACTAGCCAAATCTCCATGCTCACAATGACAAAAGAGAATACAGTCATTACGGCAAGCATGGATGGTATCATAATCCATACCCACTATTGTTAGCATCTTCTTTGCTTCATCTCTTGATGCGAGCATGGTATTTGAACACCATATTAGAGAATTTGGGAAAATCCTGATAATTTGGGAACTTTTGAGGGGTTGTAATTATGTAACATTCAATGTTTTTCATTGAATTTTCCCATAGATTTGGGAGTCCATCCAAATCTTGCAAATGTGCATGGTTTGCATCAACATAAATAAAATGTCAAATGTTGAGGTTTTGACCAATGCATGGTATTTTTTGAGGGGATAAAATTACAATGCATTGAGTGCATTCCATTCACTTTCTCCCTGGATTTGGCCGTGTATATGAAATTCACAATTTGGAGTGTGCCTGTTCTGCATTAGCTGAGAAAAGAACATCATATGTTTGAGTTTAACGAAGCATTTTTTGCCTCTTCTCAAAAAAAGGTGGTGTTCAAAAACACCATTTTAGTTTAGTTGGAGAAAAAGTAAGAATGCAACACTAGTCCTTGATATTTTGTCGAGTGTGCAAAACTTGCAACCACAAAGCAATGGTCTACAAAAAAAAAGATAAAGAAAAAAGATCAATGTCATACCTTCCAAATATTTGTCAGTATTCAAATAAATTATTGTTGTGCAAGGAAAAAAAAGTCATGCTTTTCAAGTACCTTCACTCCATTGTGGAGTCAGCATCAGAGTCAGAATCTGTTCTATGAGCCAAATTGGATAAAGCTCGCTTGTGTGCAATGGTTTGTATCTTCACCTTGATGGGGAGGTTGCTGCTCTTCGAGGAAACCTTCTTTGAGAGGTTACATTTTGGAACCCATGACCATACAATAGCATCAACAGATTCCCAACGTGGAGGATCACCTTTATTGCACATCCAAATCTTGTTCCAACAATCTGCATACACCTCCTCAATTTTTGCATTGTGTCTTTTGCATATAGGTGCCCAATATTGTATGAAAACCTTCTTGAAATTTTTAGATTTATTATCCTTTTGTACATCAGTTTGAGCAATGCCTAGCCAAATTGGGTAAATTTTTCCTGCTGGTCGCACCAAAGATTGTTTTGGCTTTTTCCTTTGAGGTCCACAGTAATGATCATTCAACTCTTCAATTCCTTGAAACTCATCGTTTTCATTATCAAATACTTGCACGCAATCAATATGTTGCATCTTTGGCCAAAATCTCTCGTACATGCCGTCTACACTATTGTTTGGTTTATCAAGCTCATCAATCATGTTCTTCCAGTACTTCACTACTGGCTTGTAAAACTTTGTGAAAGATGCATTTGGACCTTGCAGGTGTGCCCATTTTTCCCAAAAGCGTACATACTCCTTGATACCAACTATCACATCTAAGTGATCCTTCACATACTTGAACATGGTTACATAAGGCGGCTCTCCACTTGGTAGCATTGGATGACCCATTGGATGACCATCTAGATGTCTCTTCCATAACTCAATGCCACCTTCACTTGGTTGCCAATCTAATGATCGTGGATGCACTTTATATTGCATGATAGGAACTTCATTTCGCATAAAGAACCGAAATTGGAGAGGCTTTGAGTGTCCCACTAAAGAATCTGTCCCATCGCATAGGCATCCATCAACATAGCTCTTGAAATCAGGGACTTCCGTTACCAAAAATGGCATTGGAGAAGACTCCTCACATTGTCTAAAAGTATCCATGAGATGTGCAAATGTCAATGTTTGGCTAGTTCTTAACCTCTCTGAAAACCTGCTAAACATTGCATCAATATCCTCATGTGTATGCCCAACCATCAAGAATCCCAATTGAATTGACTTGAAAATCCCTCGAGCAACAAGTAATGATAGGTATGCAAACAAGTACCTATTCTTGTTTTCAGAACCACAATTATCCAACTGCAACAATATGTGTTCGGGTAGTTTCTTATAAGGATTTTCTTGATGGGAACTTCCAAGTCCAAGGTCTTTGAATGTTCCACCCACTGCTCCAAGATGAAGTTGTTGCTTGCCATTAGAAACATAGTGAGAATCCAATGCTTCTCTTGAGGTTAGTGCATTTAGCAGAGCGTTGTCAGACCTTGGCATCCCATCATGTACTAAATCTCCAAGTGCATGGTTATCAAATCTTTCAAGATTTCTCAAACACAAAGCCAATGAACCAATTGTGAAGTTAGGATCCAACGGCCACAAGGATAAAGAAAAGTGACCATAACGTCCTTGACCATGTCCATGTGTTATCATGCCAGTCAAAGCCACTGGGAGCTGAAAGGACTTGTCTATGTCCTTTGAACGATTGCGTAATCTAGGGATGGCTATCTTCTTTTGGTCCATCTTATCATGGATAATGCACAAGTATGTCTGAGGATACATTTCAGAAAATCTATGCCAAGTGTAGTACACATTTCTACAACTTTTTTGTTGTAACATGTGTTTTCTTCTATCTTCCATCAACTTATTACATTCATTTTGGCATTTTGTCGCTGCAAGTTGAGCCTTGATTGCACTACATAAACCACACTTAGAGAATTCACTTGTTTTTGACAAAGTTACATGCTTGAATTCAGAGTTCCATATGCGGTTGAATGTGGAAGTTGACATCTCCTTACAACCCAAACTATGCTTTAATTGCATGTTAACTTCATAGAGAATATCAACCTGCTTGTATACATTCGGTATCACCAACTGTGTTTCCCTTGATCCATCCTGAAATGTTCTACTTTTGTGTGGCATACGCTAAGAATATCCACAAAATCTTGGATTATGGCTCTACCCAGTTCTGTGTGGTCCCAACCTCTCCGCATGATTCCTTTATTACCATGTATGCACCTTCATATACCAACCTTGTATCGATAAAATGTTGTTTTTGGAATACCATGCATTTCATACCATGCTCTACAACAAACTTGAATACCATTCAATGAAAAGACATATTTGAAATGCCCATTGTCATCTTTTTGACAAGCAACCCCAAGAGTGTCATATACATAATTGGTGCGAGCCTCCAAACTTTGGCCCCAATACTCTATGCGTAATTTGGATATCATTTGATGATCGGCAAATTGACAACAATTTTGTTTACAAAAATCAATCATAGATACTTTTATGACTGCATCCCTTGTGAGTCTAGATGATGCTAATGGCATGCCATGTTTTTTAGCTTTTCTCTTTATCATGCAGTAATGCCTCTTTTTTGTGGATTTTTCCATTGGGTCCTCATCTTCCATGTGCTTTTTCCCAAAACCACTTGAAGAATTCATGGTGTCATCGATTCTTAATGAAGTTCCATCTAAAAAGGTTATTTTTGCAATGGGCCATTTTATTAAGTGGATGGTATCGATGCCTGATACATCACTATGATACTTTTCAATTCCCACACCTAGATTACCTTCACCAAGCATCTCAAAATTTATAGGTTCAAATGGGTAGACATACAAAACAACACCCTCAGCAATGCTCTTGGTTTTCTGCTCATCCCATATTAAGACTTTCTTGTCGTTCCATGATTCTCGAATGGAAAACTCATCATATTCACATAGAGGTTCAACGTCAATGGTATCTGATGTTATGTCATTCATTGGTACAATAGCTCCATTGACATTGTCCACACAACTCATTGATCATGCTTTCCAACGAACAACACTACCCAAAGCCTCATAGACTAAGAATGCATCCATTGTAGGAAATGGAAGAAGTGCACTTTCATCCATACAAATATCGATTGCCACCGATACATTGTTTTCTCCCAAGGGCACACCTTGGCACATGTCATCATGTGATGTAGAGAATATTGTCCCAATGGCAACAATCTTTCCACTGACAAGCAAGTTGACTTTAACCCCCACTTTCAATGTGGCACCTGCATAGTACATAGCATTTGTTATAGTTCAATATTGATATCTGATGGTGTGACTTAGGATGAAAATGCTTTACAAGATTTCATTGCAAGACCAAATCTTCCTAAACCTTGGTGCTTTGAATTTTAGGCAGCAAAATTTGGCTACATGGCCAAATCTTCACAAACCATGGTGCTTTGAAAGGGAGATAGCAAGATTTGTCCACACAAACAAATCTCCCGAGACGCTAGTGCTTTCAAGAAGCCATCAAGATTTATCCACACATCCAAATCTACTTAGAACCTAGTGCCTTGAAAGAAGCCCACAAGATTTAGCCACATGGTCAAATCTCCCCAGACACTGGTGCTTTGAAAGGAGCCAACAAGATTTGGCCACATGGCCAAATCTCCTAAGACAGCAGTGCTTTGAAAGAAGCAATAAGATTTGGCCACACAGCCAAATCTGCTCAGACATTGGTGCTTTCAAAGAAGCTAGCAAGATTTGGATGCACGGCCAAATCCTTCGAGACCTTGGTGACTTCTTTCAAAGCACTGAGAAGATTTGTTTGTGGCGTTCTTTCAAACTTGGGGAGATTTGGTCGTGTGGCCAAATCTTGTAGGCTTCTTTCAAAGCACTAGGGTATGGAGAGTTCTAGCCGTGCAACCTCCTCTTGCATGCTTCTTTCAAATCACCAGTTCTGGGAGATTTGGCCATGTGGCCAAATCTTTCAAAGCATTAGGGTTTGGGAAGATTTTGCCGTGCTGCCAAATGTTGCTAGCTTCTTTGAAATCACTAGGAAGATTTGGCCACACGGCCAAATCTTCTTTCAAATCACTGGGAAGATTTGGCCACATGGACAAATCTTCAAACGTTAAATTTAAAAATTGAAAATCCAGATTTTAAAATTTAAAATTTAAAGTTCAAAATTCAAAATTCAAAATTTAAAATAAAAAATTCAAAATTCAAGTTTCAAGTTTCAAATTTTGAAATTCAAATCTAGAGATCCTACTTTCAAAAAAGTCGTACATGCTTTTCATGATTCATGCTATTACACTTTAAAATCATACTATTACTTTAAAAGCAAACTAGAAAATCTAAAACTATTAAAAAACCAAAACTTTAAAAGGCAAAGCTAAACAAACCTTTTAAACCAAGCATAAAAAGTAAACCTATGAGAAGGAATTGAATTCGTCTTCATGGGGGATCAAGTGCTAGGCTCACCTTGTTCTCTCCCTTCCTAGATCTCCAATGTGTATGTAGGGTGGTTTGAGAGCTTTAGGACAACGTCTTAGATGGGGTAGTTCTTGGAAAACTCTCCTCTACCCTTGCTTAGCTAATTGCAAGCAAAAAAGTTCAAAACTATGTCAAAATGAGAGGTCCTGGGAGGCTCCTCATCCCAGTTTTGTCCTAACAATGTGTACTTAACTATGTAGGTTTTAAACTTACATTACCAATTCAACTCTCCATAGATTCCACACACAATAGTTGGATTAGAAAGAGGTCTTTTTTTTTTTTTTTGCTCTACATTCTTTTGGGTGGATTGCTCCTTCCCCCTAAAACATGCTTTTTTGGGGGGATTGCTCCTTCCCCCCAAACTATACTTTTTTGGGGCATGCTTTTTTTGGGCTATCTTGTCCCTCCCTTCCCTTCTCCTCCATGACTTCCAAGTGCTTCCCAGGATCTCTCCTCCTCGACCCTCGACGCTGCTCCTCATCTCCTCCCCCGCGACCTTCCTCCACGTTGCTCCTTCCCTCGTGGCGCTGTTCCTTCCCCACGGCCCCTCAGTAGTGCTGCTCGTTCCCTCCACCACGTTGCTCCTTCCCTCCACGATGCTGCTCCCCTTCGTGATGCTGCTCCTTCCTCCCACGACGTTGTTTTCAGCCTGCTTCTTCTTGCGGGGTACTATTTCGGCCTATTTCCTCTTCCTCCGCACAGTTTCGGCCTTTCCTCCGTGCTATTTTGGCCTATTTCTTCTTGCAGAGCACTGCTTCGGACTGTTTCTTCTTCCTCCGCATAGTTTCAGCCTACTCTTGCCTTCAGTGGCAGGTTTCCTCCTTCGATCGATGATGCTCCTTGGGTAGGCACAAAGGACAAATCTATTTCTTCTTCATAGCCCTGAGCAGGCTGCTCTTTCCAAACGAGATCTCATCTTGACGAAATCCAAACAGCACAAGCTCACAAACAACAATGGCTACTCAATCATCCAAGTAAGAAAAAAATGAAAGAAATCAAAACTGTACCTAATTCATGCATGTTCTCCATTTTCTCCATTTTAGAACACCACAATTTGAAAGAAATACTCTTGTAAAAGTAGGAATCTCGAAGTGTGACTTGAAAGTAGGGTCTTTAGTATATGATTTGACTTTCAGATCTTCAAATTTGAAATTTGAATTTTGTATCTAAGATTTTGAATTTTGAATTTTGAATTTTGAATTTTAAATTTTGAATCTAAGATTTTGAATTCTTCAGATTTGAAATTTGAATCTTAAGATTTTAATTTTAAATTTTAAATGGGGAGATTTGGCCATGCGGCCAAATCTTCTGGCTTCTTTCAAAACATACAAGATTTGGCCGTATGGCCAAATCTCCCTAGACCTTGGTGATTTCAAAGAAGCTATAAAGATTTGGCATCACAACTAAATCTTCCTAAACCTTGCTGCTTTGAAAAGATTTGGCCACACAACCAAATCTTCCTTGACACTCGTGATTAGACAGAAGATAGCAAGATTTGGCCGCATGGCCAAATCTCCCTAGACCCTCGTGATTAGAAAGAAGCTAGCAAGATTTGGCCGCATGGCCAAATCTCTTTAGACCTAGGTGATTTAAAAGAAGCTAGAAAGATTTGGCATCACAACCAAATCTCCCCAAATCCTACTGCTTTGAAAAGATTTGGCCCCACGGCCAAATCTCCCTAGACCCTTGTGATGAGAAAGAAGCTAGCCACACAGTCAAATCTCCCTAAACCCTCGTGACTTATAAAAAGCTAGAAAGATTTCGCATCGTAGCCAAATCTCCCCAAACCTTAGTGCTTTGAAAACTTGGTGCTTTGAAAAGATTTGGCTGCATGGCCAAATCTCCCCAAACCTGGCGCTTTGAAAAGATTTGGCTGCATGGCCAAATCTTCCTAAACCTGTGCTTTGAAAAGAATTGGCCACATGGCCAAATCTCCATAGACCCTTATGATTAGAAAGAAGCTAGCAAGATTTGACCACACACAAATCTCACCAAACCCTGGTGCTTTGAAAAGATTTGGCTGCACAGCCAAATCTCCATAGACCCTCGTGATTAGAAAGAAGCTAGCAAGATTTGGCTGCATGGCCAAATCTCCCTAAACCTGGTGCTTTGAAAAGATTTAGCTGCATGGCCAAATCTCCCTAAACCTCGTGCTTTGAAAAGAATTGGCTGCACGGCCAAATCTCCCTAAACCTGGTGCTTTGAAAAGAATTAGCTGCACCCAAATCTCCATAGACCCTTGTGATTGGAAAGAAGCTAGCAAGATTTGACCACACACAAATCTCCCCAAACCCTGGTGCTTTGAAAAGATTTGGCTACACGACCAAATCTCCATAGACCCTCATGATTAGAAAGAAGCTAGCAAGATTTGTCCGCACAGCCAAATCTCCCTAAACCCAAGTGATTTAAAAGAAGCTAGAAAGATTTGACTGATTTGAAAGAAGCTAGCAAGATTTGGTTGCACAGCCAAATCTCTCTGGACCCTAGTGCTTTGAAAGAAGCCCACAAGATCTGGACACAAGGCCAAATCTCCCCAAACTTTGGTGCTTTGAAAGAAGCCCATATGATTTGGCCACACATCCAAACCTCCCCTTCTAGTGCTTTAAAAGAAGCCCATAAGATTTGGGCGCACGGCCAAATCTCCCTAGTGCAGCCAAATCTCCCTAGAATCTAGTGCTTTCCAAATCTACTACTATGTCTAGTGTCAATTCTAGATTCTAATTCAGATATGTTTATCGATAATGTGTTTTGTCTAACATTAAAGATTATAACAATGATAGTTTGTATATTGCTTGGGTTTTTTTTACAGGAAAGACACAAATGTAAAGAAGGTTGAGAAAGTTGTAAGTGGATTTGCAAAAAAAAGCATACCTTGGTACTTTGACATATATAGTATTGAGGGAGCACAGTTGACACGAGTTCACTTATTTGTTTTGTTACCTAATAAAAGTGCATACACTTGTGTTGGATAGGTACATCAAATCACTGAAGATGTGGTTGGAAAAGAGGGAGATATTGGATTGTTGATCATTATAAATCAAAATAAGAAGTTTCTCTTGGATCCCAGTGATTATGAAGCATCTCGTATGAAGTCTGATGTAGATGACAACATGCACTCAAGAGGCTGGATAAGTGTTGAATCAATTGATGGAAATGAAATTGACACAGTGACAACAATCATTGAATCATATCGCAAAGTTTCAACAACATTAAAGAAGCGTAAGAGTGGGGAAGATAGTGGGGAAGGAACAAAGAAAGGAAAATCGACTATGGTTCAAGCACCAGGTGGTAGCAGAGAAGGGGCAAAGAAAGAAAAGCTAACTATAGTTGATGTACCACAAGAAGAAACACCTCCAGAGGGTATGCTAGCAGTTTTGGAAAGAAGCAGTGGTAGTGAATTGGAGCCAAGTGGAAAGGTCATAGGAAAAAAAGGGCAAAAGAAACCATCAGGCTTGGTGGAATATGAAAAATACTACCCATTCGGGTTGCATGCAACATTTTCAATTCCAGTTACAAGATGTCAAAAAGCTCCTCCAAGCTATGTATATAGAGGGTTGAACAAAGAGCATGTGCAGAAGCTTGCTGCAGACTTCGGTTATAACTCTAGGCCTCCTACTGCTGTAGCAGATTTAATGCCTTTCAATCCTGAAACAAAGCAGCCCCTGGAAAGGGTAGATAAAAAGGATTTAACCAAGTGCCACTACTGGATACTATCTGGACAACATTCAATATATGTTGCTAAAATATTCACATCTAATGATGATAACAGCACGGCCCAAAGAAAGAACTACTACCGCACCCACCATGCAAGGATTGTAGTGAATTGTCCTGTACGCTTTTGTGTGGAGATATCAAAGATGGCAAACCTGGAGTCTCAAAATATCTTGAGACAATCTCCATACATTGATATAAATAAGCAGGAGAGGGGACAATGGATTCTCTTTAACAGACCCAAGAAAGCATAACAAGGGCTTGCAAAAGGACATCCAGATCGTGAGAATTGGGATGTAAGTATAGATTTTAATTATGAATCATTTTTTACAAGTCGGTTTTCGTAATTATTGCATTCTAATGGATTCATATATTTTGCAGGCTTTCATTGACACTGGCAAGGTAACATTGGGCAATAGCTTTGCCACGAAGGATGTACATATGATAATCACAAGCGATGCCATTTATGATGGTTGGATCTCCATCCTTGAGGATTACATTGCAGGCAAATATTCACAAGATGGAAAATGCCATAGGCAACCCACAGTCTCAATGTTTAGATGCTTGCGTGGATTGAGTGATGATCAAATTGGTCAAATTCAAAATGACATTAAGGAAGGTAGAGTAGTCATAGCTAAAACAAAGACTGATGCCATGATTCTTGATATTGAAGGACGAGCTATGCAGAACAAGAGAGATGCTACACTACAAGAAGAACTTTATATGTTTATATCCGCAGAACGGCCTTCTTTAATGTTAAAAAATGGGGATGAGTGCAGATTACATTTTAAAATTACTCCAGAATTGTATCATTAGATTCGTGGTTGCTCTGACTCATGGTTAAAAGTGAAGCTTCAACAGGGCAAGGAAACTCCACCATTGCCTGATGCTGCAAAGGGGTATCTGAGGTGGATTATGGGACAAAGTGAAGGTGCAAGTCATGGACCGAATACCACCCGACCTTGGAGGTTCTACACAGTCGGTTCAAACATGGAGGGAATGGAATTTATACATAATGTGTACCAAGAGCCAATGGCAATAGGGGTTGCCTTTTTGGATGTAATGTATGGACCAAGCAGAAGTAGAAATTGGAATGAGGATCGCTTTGAGTGTTTGTTGAAAAGCTTGATGACAATCGCTTCTCCTCCAGTGCAATTCCTTCTTGTGGTGTTCTTGACCATGGATCATGTATCATGTTTGAAGAATGCATTAAATAAGACATGCGGACAATATAAAATACACTTCGGTTGCCTTAATTTTGAAACTGCAGTTATATTTGTCACTGGATCTATGGATGGCTTAATTGCCTGTGTATTGGTAAGCAAGGAAAAGCATTTCAACGATATTGAGCACTATACCAATGCACAATGTAAGCCATCAATATATGTTGTAGATGAAAAATATGAAAAATCAAGTGGTGCAGAAGAATCAGGTGATGAGGATGATGATGACGAGGATGATGATGATGAATTTGACATTGAATTGTCCTTGAAAAGAAAACGTTCAAGTATCATGAAAGACATGATCATGGGTTTCTGTCGAGAAGATGAGTATGTATTGGACTTGTTCTCTGAGGGGCTTGCTGCAATAGAGTCTCTTTCTTGTAAGAGGCATGTTGTTTCAGTTGTTGAGACTTATGAGGAGTTGGCAAAGGTTGAAAGTATATGTTGCACGTATGCTTATAGTAATCATGAAATTCGACAATGGGCTGGCTTGCAAGAAGCAATATTGGCAATAGAGGGGGTGCCAAAAGAAGATGATACAATTGAAGGTGGAGGGGATAAAGAAATTGATACCATACCAGGACAAAAAGAGCTTCAACCCTTCAATGAAGAGCAGCGTGAGCATTTACAAAAACACGCTTCAAAGTTTTGGGAAATAGAAGAGAAAGCAACAGGTCCTTGAAATTGTCCTTTTATATGGTGTTCGTGTTTTCCATATGTTATCTTGCTATATTCTCCATATGATGTATTAATTTTGTTCCAAAGATCTTTTAATATTTCTTGGAAATTTCTTCTATCTCATTGCCATAATTCAAACATTCATATGTATTCTTGAATATGTTTAATTTTCTATATTTCATGAAAAGATGTGTTTGCATGTTGTAATACCTTCGGAGTGTGATACACATCCAAATTTATTTATGAGTTCATAAATGTTAAAAAGTTGTTGAGTCTTGATCGTGATAAATGAATTAGCTGTGTAAATTGTTGTTTCTATCCTTATTCACTTCATATGAATGCTCAAATATGTTTTGGCCGCTTGGCCAAATATTTTCTTAGTGGGAACACTCGGGCAATGCTAGATAATGTTGGACTCCACTCTATCTATTACGCAAAGGTTTTTGGCATTGTAAGGATATGTAATTTTGGGGATTAAAATAACTTGAAAGGGTATAGATTCAACAACTTTAGGGGGTATACTAAGCATATGAACATGAATGCTTTCTTTTTTTTAGTATTCCAATTTTGTTTTGAAAAGGAAAAACATGAATGCTTTCACACAAACAAATTGCATTGAGAGCACACAACCTAAAGTTTGACAATTTGGTTTTCCATCTCAATCTTCAGTTTGTTTCTACTTATGAATTTCATTTCCTTGTTTATCAACAGATATTGGCCATCTCAATTTCACATCACTAGAAGCATTGCCTGTACATGTGACACCTGATCCAATGATTCATTATGTGCCTAATTTGAACATTAGCATGCAAGTTCCAAGCTCAACATGGTTGATTAAAAATGTTGAGGATGCAATGTCTACGGTTAATGTTCCATTGACAAATGTGAATGCAAGCTTAGAAGGTAAAGGAGAAGATGCAATGTCATTGTATGAAGCCAAGGTGCAGGAAGAAATCTTAGAAGGTAAAGGAGAAGACATAATGTCACTCTCATAAATAATGTCAAAAGAGGTGATAACAAAAATAAGACTAGCAGTGATAATAGATTTGAAAGGGTTATTGCTCGAGCATTGTTTTTCAAAGTCAAATAAACATATGAGCTTGCACAATGGGAAGCATTGGCTTGTTCTCCATCCTGGGTGTTTAGAGTTTCTACAATGGTTGCTCGATCACTACCATGTTGGCATTTGGTCCACTGGAGGAGAAAAGGGCATGGTGCAACACATGCTGGACACTTTGGAGCATCATGTTAACAGAAAGTTACATTTCTTCATGGTTTGGGGTGCGATGGCATGCCACAAGCATACAAAGAGTAGAATCATTCGACCAGATAGGATGAATGTGGAAGCATGGTTTAAACCATTAATGAGAGTGTGGTGTTGTTTTAAAGAGGAATGCAAACCAGCAAGAACAGTGTTCATTGATGTTTCGCCTTACACGGGTTGTGTTAATCCAACAAAAAATTGCATTTTCCCTACAAAATTTAATATAGATTGTGGTGATTCATGAGTTATTACCATACCTACAGATGCTAGATGATGCAGTAGATGTGCGCAGTGCCATCTCTTCTAACAGATTTGGTCAAGCTCCGATTGTCGAAGGGCATGATATGTTCTATTATTTTCAACCAGTGATCCTTGAATTCAAAGAAAAAAACAAAGAAGTTCTCGAAAGGATGAATGTCGAATCTCATATGTCTACTCGTAGTTCAAAAAAAGACACAGAGAAAGGTATTACTTTACCTATAACCAAAACTAGAGTGAGAGGGACTTGTCCGACTACAACAAGTATGGTGCATGCTCAACATGTTACATTGAATGAAGAGGAAGAATGCATGCTAGGAAAAATTTCCAAAATGGGTCCATTGAAAGATAGTGAGGCAAAACGCTTTGCTATGGTTCTTGGATGCAAGGAAAGGGGAATCACTGCCGATGCTGCAAGGGCATTCTTAGCCAACTTGATTCGATTTTATTGTATAGACAACCCTTAGGGAATGTGAGTGATATTGTTAATTAGAGTTGCAAACACAAATGCTCAATGAAAACATTTGTACCTACATTCTGATTTATATTTGGACACTATTTGGTTAGATTCGATTTGCAAAACATTATGTTTCAATTTGTTTTGTGAAAGAATTAATAGACATTGAGTTAGTGCCTTGTCCAAAAAATGCTATGTGCTTTATGATGTGAGTTTGTATTCCTCCACTAAAAGAATGATTCTTTGATTTTAAACATATGATAGGTGTTGTAGATTGTCCTGAAAAGTTGAAGAGCTATCTTATTACAAATTTTGATCCTGCATCCAATGGCTTATGGAAACATAAATTGCCCATACCCATTGAGCACATGTTCGAAATGAATGGCATCCATTATGAAGTAAAGAAATCAACAATACCTGGGGTAGGATATGGTCTTTTTGTACATACGAGCATCAAGAAAAAACAAGATTTGATGGTATATAATGGTCCAAAGTATGATTATGATACTTGGAGATCTCTCCTCAAGTTTTTCCCAAGGATGAAGACTTATGGAATGTTTGAAGATCCATTCATTGAGCCATTGACAGATGTGAAATGTATTGTGGGAGATGTATTGTATGGAAACATTGTTGGATATATAAATAGCTCAATGTATTATAAAGAAAGAACAAATGTTATATTTGTATACATCCCTAAACTACCACCTTGGGCTCAAAAGTCACAAGGAAATTTGAGTGCCCATGGCTACATTACTGTGCAAACCATAAAGGATATCTCCTTCGGAGATGAGCTACTTTGTGAGTATGAATACTAGTATGGAATTGTTAATGATTATGTTAAATGATGTGGTGCAAAATTGGCTATTGGTCAATGGTTTTGATTATATTTAGTACAAGAAAGCAATTTAAAAAAAGGTTTTTATCAAGACCATGTCTCTGAGTTTCATGAGCTCTATTGTGATGGAGAGTTTCATGAGCTCTATTGTGATGGAACGGTGTTTTTGAACACCACATTTATATGATGGATGTCAAAGCTCTACCATAATCCTATTGCATATGTTAATACTGCAATTTATCAACATAGAAACATAAGCATTTGACATTAATTTGATACATCTAATATACCAAAAAAAAAATTGACAGTTGTTGCAAGTTTAATTTTGTTTTTGAAGACCACATTTATATGATGGATGTCAAAGATCTATAACAATCCTATTGCATATATCAATACTCCAATTTAATTTACTCCAATGAATCTTCCTAATGCAACATCTATAAATTGGCTTTTCTTTGTGGTTTCGATGCATATGAAACAACAAACATCTTTCTTTCACTAGTAAATCAACAAATGTTTTGGCCATGGAGCCATGTTCACATCTATTAAGGCCTTTTGCCATAGCAACATACGGAAGATTTTTGCTTGGGTTTCTAGGAATTGGGAAGTATTGTGCATGATCTAGTCTCCCCCAACATAATTGAAACTTGGGTCCTCAATGGAGCTAATGTTTCAATAAAAAACATCAAATTTTACTTTTGAAGTGACTATATTTTATTTCGTGGGAATTGGGATTTTCCCAAATTCTCTAATATAGTGTTTTTGGTATAGGCAACATCTTTTGGAGCAACCTATCACAATTAAAACATACATAGGCTTCGAATAATGATGATTCTCAAACATACATGATGATTCTCACCTCTCTTTTCCCCTTTTCTTTCTCTTTTCTACTTTTCTTTCTCTTTTTCCCTCTTTCAAAGCAACAAAGAAGTCATGTTAATAATATAACATAATCATAATTACACTAATGCATCACGATTATCGGTACACTAATCCTACAGCTTAGAATACCTATAAGACATTGAGCAATCTTAGAATCCTACAGCTTGATATTGAGCAAGTAATTACAGACTCCTACATTCTTTGACTTAGAGTGACAGAAGTCTGTATCTGCTTGCTCAATGGTAGGCTATTGAAGCTTCACATGGGGAAAAAGAGAGAAGGAAAGAGAGGAGAAAAGAGAGAAAAAGAGAGGAGAAAAAAGAAAGAAAAAGAGAGGAGAAAAAGGAGAAAAGAGAGGAGAAAGACCCAGAAAAAGAGAGGAGATAAGAGAGAAAAAGAGAAAAAGTGGGGATAAAAGAGAGAAAAAGAGAGGAGAAAAGAGAGGAAAATAGAGGAAAAGAGAGGAGAAAAAAAAGAGAAAAAGAGAGGAGATCAGAAAGAAAAAGAGAGGAGAAAAGAGACGAAAAGAGATGAAAAAGAGACGAAAAGAGAGGATAAAAGAGAGAAGGATAAAAGAGAGTCACAATTCAAACATACATAGGCTTTGAATAATGATGATTCTCAAACATACATGATGATTCTCAAAACAAACAATATCCAAATAACTCCCAAATAATGAGTCAAATTAATGCGGGAGCTAACCTCATTAAGGCCGAGACACTTGTATCTGACCACCCATACTTTGCTTTGCAGATTCAAGATTGAGAGACAAGCTCGTACTTTAGACATCCTAGCACCCTCGTACAATTGTGTTGATTGCAACTCTCGCATATTGACCTCAGAATCTAACATCACATGTACATGTGATGTAGTGCCCCTGAAAATAGAGTCCATCATGTCCACCATACCCTCGTCATCATCTGGCACATCCGAGAGACTATAGTCTTACTCAAAGTGTGTCCTCATCCTATCTCAAGATTTTGTGTAAATATAAGATCTTGTCTCAAGGTTTCGTGTCATAATGGTATCCAATATTAATCACGAACGCAAATAGCATTGACTTACCGACGATCCATCACCATGTGCAACACCAACGGTGGGTACTGGTTCAGGCTCCTCCCCATACATCTGCAAATGGCGCATGATAATATGACATTGATGTCATACTTCTCGCTTGCAATGAGTGCAATGACAGTACAACCTCTCTGTAAGCCACTTTGTGCTCCCGGGCATTGGCGCATCATCTGACGAGCTTCCACTCGTTCCTTCCATCTGCACACTTCCAAAATCACAACATGAGCTACAAGGAAATCAATTAAGATTTAAAAAAAAACCACCCATGAGCTCCTTTTCTCTCTTCTAACAATAATTAGTGCCCTAAACCATCGCTATATAGCGATGCTTTGCCTTGTCCCATTGCTATATAGCGATGCTTTTTGGATATAGACGTCGTTATATAGCGACTGACCAGTGTCGCTATATAGCGATGCTGGGGGCTTAAACCCAAAACCCCACACGATGTCGTCTTTCACATCTCTATTGCACGAAAAGCAAAAATCTCTCCTCCCACTTTATATTCGATGACCTTGCTTTCCTCCTCTCTATTCCCTACTCCTCACCCCTACCCAACCCCTCTCCCAAAACTTGTGCTCCCTCTCCACCCTTCTTCCTCTCTGCTTGTGTGAAAGGAAGTTTTTCAAGAAGGTGGGTCTCTTTAAGCAATGTAGGTTCATTTTTTGTGAGATTTTATTTCGTGAGTGTTTAAGCATGTTTCTCCTTGTATTGCTAAGGCTATGTACTAGTTTTCATGCTTGATTTTCAGAGGTTAAGGACAAAAAACGAGATTTGGTGAAAGAAAGAAGACTCACCTCTTCTCTTTTTGGTATTTCTCTTCCTCCTCTTTCTCCTTGTTTGTAGGCTTATGCTTTCTCCTTGTTTGTAGGCTTCTCCAAACTCATCTAATCCCTTTGAAAAGTTGCTTTTCCAAACTCCTCCTTCCTCTAACTAGTTATCTGAAAAAATGGTATGTTTTCTCTTTTTTGTAGGGCCAGTCCATGAAACACGGTTCAGTTCCTCTAACTAGTTATCTGAAAAAATGGTATGTTTTCTCTTTTTTGTAGGGCCAGTCCACGAAACATGGTTCAGGACTTTTCCAGGTAAGAAAGTGCTTCCTCTTTTCTCCTATTGTTATTTTCGTTATTTGTATTGGCCTGCAGCTAACGCCTTAAGCGCTAGCTGCAGTGATGGGCGTAGGAACCCTCTCTTTCCCTCTCTTCTCTTATTCCCTCTTATTCCCCTCTTTTCCTCTTTTCCTCCATATTTCCCCGCCTCTTTCCCTCATATGCTCATGCATAAGCATAAGCATAATCTTTCTCTCTTTTTCTCTTATGCATATGTTTTTCCTCCTCTTATGCTTATGCTCTTTTCCCCTCTTCTTTTTCCCTTCTTTCAATCTCTTTTCCCCTCTTCCTTCTCTTATTTTCCAGTCTCTTTTTTCCTCTCTTTTTCTCCTCTTTTCATAAGCATATGTATTTGCCTATGCTTATGCTTATGCATGAGCATATGCTCATATGCTCATGCATAAGCACAAGCTTATGCTTTCTCTCTTTTCCTATTATGCTTATATGCTCATGCATAAGCATAAGCATATGCTTTCTTTCTTTTTCTCTTATGCTTATGCTCTTTTTCCCTCTTCCTTCTCTTATGCTTATGCTCTTTTCCTCTCTTCTTTTTCCCCTCTTTCGATCTCTTTTCCCCTCTTCCTTCTCTTCTTTTCCCCTCTTCTTTTCCCCCTCTTTCAATCTATTTTCCCCTCTTCCTTCTCTTATGCTTATGCTATTTTCCCCTCTTTCAATCTCTTTTTCCCTCTTCCTTCTCTTATGCTTATAGTCTTTTCCCCTCTTCTTTTTTCCCCTCTTTCAATCTCTTTTCCCCTCTTCCTAGAAGGCTAAACCTAGTTGGGCAGACAAAGCTGATTGGAAGTTTTTCAAGAAGTAGTACAAGGACCATCCCGAACTGTTCGAGGGTTAGAGGAGGGCTGTGAGGAGATGGCTGGACTCCATAGGTACTTTGCACTTTGGTGCAGGTAGATGGTTGGCATTTGAGGAAACCGTGGTAAGTCTACTTCTTGTCATTTAATATATTGTTCTATTTGTTTTACTACATATTACATGCACTTTATCTAACTCTCGTAAATTGGATCCATGGCAAGCTGCGATGGGTCGCCTTCCTACAGACACAGAGACGAGATGCGCATTTCACGTAGGAACAAAGCCGTGGTTTATTGAGTAAGAGGTGCTGGGAGCGATGGTTGATTGGGCTGAGGTGGCTACTCGCACGGTATAAGTCTACTCCTACTTGTAATCTCACTTTTTAAATTGTTTTATTCTTTAAGTTCCATTCGAATTTCCAAGTAATATGGTTTCACTCTTAGAATCAAAGCTTGAATGTCCCATCAATGGAGGTGAGTAGTGATGATGAGGGATTAGGCTTACATGGCTTCGATGAGGGCCAGGATTAGGCGCAGCTCATGAGGGCCAAGGATCAATCAGGCACAACTCACGAGGGCTAGGGATCAGGCCAGCGCGATGAGGACAAGGACGATGATTTGGATGAGCAGTAGTTATAGTAGTAGTATTAGTAGTAGTTTGCATATACTTCGCCTTGTATATGCTTTTATATATCGGCTCCTTTGAGCGATTTTGTATCACCCTTTTTGAAAGGGTAATTTTGTAACAAACAATGTTGTATATCTTCGACATGTATATGCTTCTGCCGCTCGGTTCATTTGAGCGATTTTATATTACCCTTTCCACAAGGGAAATTTTGTAACAAAAAATATTCTTTTGTAATTACTAAATAAAAAACATTAGTGGGGCAAAACAGGGCTTGTTGTGGCCTTGTTTAGCCCCACTAATGTTTTTTTTAAGCTTCTATTAATCGTTGCTATATAGCAACATTTACTAGTGTCGCTATATAGTGACCGTTCTTTTTTGATGCTTATAGCGACGTAAATACCGACCTTTGCAGCCATAAAAAAAAAACTTTTAGTTTAAAAAATGTCGGTATTCTCGGGGGGTTCACTATGTATAAACCCTCTATACCACGTGCGTTCAAGGCATATTTCTAAAATCCCTTATTTGTAAATTTTTCATTAATAAAATGTACCCCTTTTCTATACAAATCTGTAAATTTTTTCCAAAACTATTTTAAATAGTCCCTTATGTATATTTATTTCTGTAAATTTTAGAAATAAAAAATATCCTTCTGTTGAACTCACGTGATAGGGTTACATATGATGAGTGACCCCCCCGAGTCGGTATTTCTGTTGAAAAAGGGCCTATGCCTTGCAATGATACACACACCCACACACACACACACACACACACACACACATGGTTTATCCATGGATTTAAATGACTTATTTTAATTTAATAAGTTAAGGAAACGTTAAACTTATAAATGACTTATTTTAATTTAATAAGTTATTAATAAGTTAAGGAAACGTTAAACTTATAAATGAGGATTCTTAACACAAAGAAGGAGATCTTGGATGGAGGCTTGGAGGGGGAAGGAGGTGGAAAGACAAGAGGCAGGCTTTGCGGAGGAGGTGGAAGGACAAGAGGCAGCTTTAAGAGCAAGGAGGAGATAGGTCAATGTAATGGAGGAGATGGAAGGCCACCTTTGGGAGGAAGGAGGAGATGGAAGGTTAATGGAATGAAAGGAGGAGATGGAAGGTATCAGAGCCATGGGTTAAAACAGCCAAAATTGCAAAATCCAATCCAAGTATGCAAGATGAATGGATTAGCAATTTAAGAATCAAAGATCCACCTTTAGATGGGGAGTTGTTGAGGATGGTCATGTATCTTTGCCTGTGCAAAGCATGGGTTTAGTACTCGTAAGTGTTACATAGTGACCCTGCTAGGTTGCATCTAGGGACTCTGGCACTTAACTACCATAGAAACAGTGAATTCATGGTCAAGTCGGCTAAGGGCAAATGCAAGAAATACAAGAATGCTTATTCATCACGAAGGCATTGCCTCGTGAGAAGTTTGACAACTTTCGCTAGTTTTTGGGAGTATGTTTCTTGAGTAGTGCAAGCTCAAGCACTCATCCTCCTCATGACTTGAGCTTGAGGGGGACTGTCGAGATGTATGGAGATGTACGTCTCTATCCACCTGCTCACCACTGAGATAGGCAGAACACACGGTGATCGATAAGCAAGACACACAACTTATCTCATCCCACATTTTAGATGTAGTTGTGTTGGTATTCTTAGTTTCCATGTATATATGACATAGTTAGTCTATGTTGTATTGGTGAGATACTCACTTTAGAAAAAAAAGAAGAAGGATTCCTTAATCTTCCCCTCTCTTGCTGTGTGTATGATACCGCTTCCATAACATTTCGTAAAATAACTAGTGTAGATAGGACATCATTATGGTCTCCATAAAAAATGCTAATTGTTTTCTGATTGGATACTTCCATGTTCTTTTTTAGTTGGTACCAATATGTGTCATTATTACCATTGGTATTGCCACCAGGCACCGGCTATTATTATGGCGATATTATCAACGCAAATATTGAAGGCAATACTGATGTTTCTTGGCTCAAAAACTTACCACTAGATCTTGTAGGTCCATACAGTGCAAAAAATATTCTAAGGCTCGACAAAGCATCGAAGGGTAAGTGTTGAAAATAGAGAGGCACGTTGTATGAATGGGAGCCAATCAAATAGATGAGATTAGATATTTTTCTTGTTAATGGAAGTATTTAAAATGGTCCACACCATACAAGGGGTGACCACCCAATAGGTAGCCAACCAAGTCCTCATCACTCAATCCAAATTCTATGCAATACCTACATAACTCCAATCATATTGATGTATAAATCTCAACAATCACCATATGTGCATTGCCTTGCTTATGATCCTTCTCGAGATAATATATATTTGATGAGAATGATTGTAAGGTCTTTAATGAGTATTAATGGGAGATAAAGGTATTTTTCCTTGAAATGCTTGACATTATTAAGAAACAAAGATTTTAGATGTACATGTAGTGATGATTGAACATTCTGATGCACCTAATCCATCTGTTTTCCTTTTATAGGATGTTAATGCATGGAGAACCAATTTGATGACATGATAGCTAGTTAAAAATTACTAGTTCTCTTTTTTATGAAACAATAGCTAGCTGAAAATATTTTGTGAAGTGAAGAATCATTTTCCAACAGAATTGGTGCTTTTGCTATTATGGCATGCTCTTGCCTTTAAGTATATATTGTCTTTGCTAATAACTAGCAAGGCATTACATGCTTAAACACACCCTCGTGGCTCCTAGATGCTTAGATGCTTTCTTCACAAGAATGAGAAGAATTGGGGAAAGAATAGGAGAAGGAAAAGAGGGTGAGACAAAAAATCATATAATTGTCAAGATTTTCAAAGAAGTGCTACACTTTGTTTGTCAACCAAATGACCACTACCTTAGAAGCACGATGCATGAGTGTGGTAAAGGGGAAGGGAATGAATAGCCATAGCAATGCAAGTACAAGGGAAGGTAGAAGAGTGGGAGAGCACAAGCTCCATAGTGACCCAAAGCTTTGAAAGCTAGCTTTTATTCATAGCCTTTTGAAGGGAGGTTTAACCTTAATGTTATGGTGAAACGAATGTGGCCTAGTGGCTCGAGTACTCTATGATGGTCCTAGAGTAGGAAAGAAGTTATATGGCTCCTCTCGTCCTATTTACTTTGAGACAAGGCATGTAGTCTCATTTATTAACGTGGCTAATCCGTTAAGATGTAAGTGTTAACCAAATGGGTCAACTTAACCTCAAGGCCTTCTTTCAAATAAACTCCCTACATTCATCCACGAAGAGGTGGAGATTTTGATAGGAAGTGCCCCCAGCTTCCAAGGCTCTCTTTGCACTCGTGCTCCAATCTTTAGCACTCTTTCTCAGCTCTCTTCCCTTTTCTCCTTGCATTAATCCCCGCACCTTGTTCTCCACCTCTTCCTTGCTCACACAACCCGTCTCCTCGTCCACTTCCAAGGGCAGCCCTACCTTCCATTTATCCACAAAGAATCTTTCGTTCGTCCACTGATCCCCGTGAGATGGCCATCCCAGCATCGGCACTCCGGCCGCTATACTCTCGATCGTTGAATTCCACCCACAATGTGTTAGGAACCCCCCCACAGCGGGATGGCAAAGTACACGCAGCTGCGGCGCCCATGCAACAACAACGATGCGATCTCTCATACGATCCAAAAAATCCTGCGAGAGCGCATTTGGCGACTTTTCGTGCATATCATCACGACGCGCTATCCAGAGGACAGATTGTCGGCTTGCTTCAAGGCCGCAAGCAATCTCTTCAACTTGGCGTGGAGAGAGAGCAACAAAGCTGCCGAAGGAAACATAGAGAACAGAAGCAGGCTGCTGCTGGTCCAACCATTGGAGGCACCCGTATTCTTCTGGCCAGATGGTCGCCGAACCATCGTCCGTATGGAACGAACCAGTGAGATAAGACGGGGGCAATACGGGACCGACAGAATAAACTTTGTTATGGTGCTTTCGAAGGTACTCTAGTGTTTCGTGCTCCAGATCTTCGAAGGTATTTATCACAACAGAGGCATGGTCATGTCCTCGTCCAATGGATCGGCTGAGAAAATCGAACAGAAAATCGTCCCGAAAAAGAATGGGATTGATGTCTTCGTACTTCAAACTGGGCGGAGCTCCGTGGAGGCAGGTGACGAGAGCATCTTTCCCGGCGCGGCCCGGCCGATCTAAATACATCACAAGAAAATTAAAGGTTTCATAGAATGCGACCACTGAGTCCCCAGAGCCTTGTAAGGAATGATCGACATCTTTTAATAATTACAAACTCTTACCACTGAGAAACTTGAAACTCCCTTGAATTGCGTGCAAGACCGATGCATGACTGGCTGCACAGAAGGTAACGAACATGACGCTAGGTATCCCGAGTCTCTTGGCAATGTCAGCGCCGAAGGGCGCCAGGAAGTCGGAGATGAGACATGTTACAGGTGGATCCTGGAGCATCAGACTCCTGATCATATACTCTACGCCTCTTTCGAGCTTCATGTAACCTTGAGCGGTGCTTTCAAACGCAAGTCTGGAACGGTCGTTTTTTTCGGTGATGCTCAAAGGTGGCTCTGGAACGAAGGGAAGCCAACGCAAGCGGATATCCAGATTTTCTACACCTACATCGAGTGAGGATGCTTCTGCACGCCAGCTGATCAAACGTGAGTGCATCTGCTCTGTGTTAAGAAAAGTGATGACAAAACCATTGGCCGCGAGCTGCCGGGAAAACTCCATAAGAGGACGTATGTGGCTCTGAAGAGGGAAAGACAATACGAAAGCGTGGGGGGTATGCTTGCGTGTGGATGCCATGTAGGGTGTGATGGAGATGGAATCCTGAGTGTGAGCTCTGTTATTTAAAGATGGGAGAGCAACTCGGAAGATCGCAACTTCGCTGATCACATGAAGAGGCCTTTAAGAATGAAAAGGCCTCTCAACGTCTTCCGCTTCTCAACCTCCTTCTCTCAACCTCTTCGTGTCCTCAACCTCCTTCTCTCAACCTCTTCGTGTCCTCAACCTCCTCTCAACCTTCTTCTCTCAACCACTTCTTCTAGCTTCCTTCTCTCAACCTCCCCTTAGCCTCCTCATGTCAGCCTCCTCCCAACCTCTTCCTCCTCTCAACCTCCTTCCAACCTCTTTCTCTTATTCTTTCCATGTTGGTAAAGCACTTCCCTTACCGTAGACAAAATCTATCAGTTCAACCTTGTGTAGGACACATTCTAAAAGATGACATTGATGTTTGGATTTCTCAAAATGGGAGAGAGGCCAGTAGGAGGAGTGTATTGCACTCACGCACGCGTGCGTGCGCACACACACACACACACGTCTCTCTCTCTCTCTCTCACACACACACACACACACACACACAGGCACATGGATTTCTATGGATTGTGATGTTATTTCAATTCATAGTCTTTGATTTAGTTTGAAGTTGTTTTGCAATTATTTGGATTTCATATTCTTAAATTAATGATTTTATAGAAATACTAATGGTTTCCGTATTGCAATTTGCAATTGTCAAGAGGCATCAAAATTTATCCATGGGGCGGGCGATCAGTACGTACAAACACCATATAGCACCTGTGATCAAGGGGTATTAGAAAAAAAACTACCTACAGTTTTGTATAGCCTATATGCACCCCTTCTGTAAATTTTTAGATGATAAAAATATCCCTTATGTATGATTTCTTTCTCTTTTTAAATTAAGAAATCCCTTATGTATGTATAATTTCTATAACGATCCATAAACATATAAAACCCCTTCTGTTGATATTGCATGTGCTATCTTACATATTGCTTGGTGACCCCCCCAGTAATTCATCATTTAGGGATGAGAGATTTGGTCCACAATGCTTTTGGAATGGATATGTCATTGTGTTAACATTTTTAAACCAATTTACCTTCTGGTGGAGAAATTGAGGAGGGTGTTCTCACAAGTGGAGTCATATGCCAAGCACTACTACAATATCTATGAGAAGCGAATTCATGGCCACAATGAGGCATCTCTCACAATGATTGCTATTTCTTCTATAGATTAAACAGTTATTGTACACTACTACCATCAGCTCATTTTATAACACTTTTTTTCAACGCATATTACTTAGTTTTTAGGCTAAGAAGAATTCCATTGATATTAGAACCAAAAAGTTGTAATGTCCATATTTACATCGATATTAGCATTATTAGCGTCGATATTAGCATCGATATTAGTGTTGATATTAGCATCGAATGCTATGTGGTTGAACAGAATGTTGTGTATGTTGTGTGGTTATAGGAATCCCATTTCTATAGTGTGCAATGCATTTCTTATAGCTAGGGATTTGCGGTGGTATTAAAACGTTAGTTTTAAAATTGTGTTGTATTAAAACGCTTTGAACATTTTTAAATTAGCCCTGAGGTGTTTTATTAAAACACCCAAGTAGCGATTTTTATCTGGGACCGGCTCTAGCCAGTGTTGCGACACAACATCGACTGGTATTACATAATACTGACCGGTTTAGGATACACCGAGTTTCACTACACCGAGCAGTATAATTAACAACATCGTCCTGTGTTTAGCTACACTGGTCGGTGTTGTTTATGTTATATAAACCAGTGCTGCGCTCGTACTATTTACAAAATCGAGATTCTTAGAATACTGTGGAGTCTTGGGAAAGACAAAAAGCATAGGAAAGAGGATAAACAAAGCTACAAAGAAATTTGTAAGTTTTGTTAGTCCTTCTAAGTTAAAAAAAGTCTCTAATGCCAGTGGTGGGCTTTCTTTTGTCGGTTGGAATCCACTCGCACTTAGATACTAATTGGAAAATTAGCATTTACATACTATTAGGTGAAGAGTAATTTAGTTGCATGTGACATTGTACTTAGCTTTGAAAAAATAGACGATTATCATTTTTGTATGAAGTATATAAGTTGTAACTTGTCTAGATTCTAAACTCTTTGGAAAGATTTGTCACTTAGGACTAGGTAAAGAGCTTGTTAGTTGCATGGCTTGGAATTTTAGTTTAGTTCCATAACTTTCTAGATGCATGAAATATAGTAGATAGATACTAGAAAATTTTAGAAAAATGGAATAGTAGACATTAGCACATGAAATGATTTCCTTTTGGAATAATTTATGTTTGTGTGTATGATTTTCTTACTTTTAGCATATGTATTTATTTATAAGCATGTACCTATAGCTTGTAACTATACTTCAAACAAAAGTCAATGAGTCGGTTGGAGGTTTGCTTAAGCTGACTTGTAACAACTCATTCGTTGATGAATGATATTATACCATGTGCCGGATGGAGGCTCACTGAGGCCGACTTGGAGCATCTCGTATGTGGTTTAAATTCATACTATATATTACTAAAACTCTACAAACTAGTATTTAAGAATGATGAGGAAATATTTGCCTTTGAGCTAGTTATAGGCTCGTTTATGTCGGTCGTTTGCATCTCACTTGAAGTCTAGCCAAATGTGGAGCTGGTAATTGCCGGCTCATAGCAACTTGCAAAATTATGTCATGTACGTGTGGAGAGATTGTGGTATACATAGGTTTACTATCCTTACGTTTTATAGATTATTAGGTGAAACAAATTAGATATGAATATGTTACATACGTTTTAATTTGTAGCCTTTATTAGAACTCAAACTTCATAGTACATATATACATAGAAAACAACAATATTGAGCCAGATTGATGGTATTAGGTTAACAAATTCTCCTAGCTTAGAAGTAGTAGTAAAACTATTTATAAGTACTTGTGTAAGTAATGCTAGCTACTGCACTAGTGTGTGTTATAAATTACCGACATCCGTCAATAGAGCATGATGTTGTGGATGATCATGGTGCAGATTGATGCTTACTCAAGAGAGACAAGAATGTGGGAAAAGGCGATTTGCTGTCCCACGCCTATTTCAACAGGTAGATTGCCACATTCACAATCATCCAATTACGTCAGGAGGGCACAAGACAGTTGGATGATTTCTCTCTCTTGAGGTATAGCAAGCTTGCATGGAGTATTCTAAGTTAGTGTCCCAAATAGCCACATTGATTTTGGATGTAGAATTGTAAACGATTCAAAATATTGTTATGTGTCCTAGAACGTAAATGATATGGTAGTATCCAGAACATGAAAACTAATGTGAATATACATAGTAATTATTTAAATTTTTGTATGTTCCTCTTACAACCTTTATTGGAAGCATGGCTCTAGAAAATCGAGGAAGGAATCCAACAAAGGCTTGTGATTACGTTACGATGTTGCCTAACAAGAAGTGGAAATGCAACTTTTGTCATGAAGAGTACTCAAGCTTCAGCACAAGAATCCAAAAGTACTTCTTGGGTGATAGCAACAAACAGGTTGGAAAATGCAAGGGGCCAGGTGTTGAGAGAGTTATATCCACTCTAGGCAGCCAAATTCCTAAAAGTACGAATACCTAGGTAGATGATATTGTTGCACGTCACCAATCCTAGCCTCAAGAACGTATGCCTGATGATTTACTCACACCTCCAGCTAGTCAATCTATTGATGTGCCACCTCAAAGTAGTGGTTTGGCCTTGTTCACATAGACTGTAAGCTACTCTATGAAGTATATGGATAGTGGACAATGTAGTGTTCACAATCGTGTGCGCATCCACAACAACAAAAATATTTGGAAGAGTCATTTCGACAACAACGTATAGAGAAAGTGTAGCAAGATGTTTTTGAGGCCATTTGTCGTACTAGTTACATGCTAAGCATGGTTCAAAATCCGCATTGGAAAAGAGCCATGGCATCTATAGAAAAGGAGGGTCCAAGCTTTACGGTGCCTAGTTACAATGCTGTCTGCAACTACTTGGATGCATACTATGAGAGGATGAAACTAGAGATGGAGCAAGTAGTATACGATGGTATTGAGAGAACATGATGTACCATTGTTAGTGATGGATGGAAAAATGTCACCAAGAGGCCTCTAATGAATATCATGGTCATGACATTTAAAGGAGAGGCTTTTCTTCAATCTATTGACACAAGTGGTAATGCCAAGACAGGTGAATACATTGCTGAACAATTGGAGGCTGTAATCCTGGATGTTGGGGAGCATGATGTTGTTCAGATAATCACTGACAATGCGAAGAACTATAAGAAAGCTGGAAAAATTATAATTAAAAAATATCCAACCATCTGGGCATCGTCGTGCTCTTGCCATTGCCTTGACCTTGTGTTTGAGGATTGGTATAAGTCAGCAGAGACTCTGTGGTTCAAAGCCACTATAGATGAAGGACAAAGATTGGTGTAATACTTCCTCAACCATGAGAGATTGTTGGGCATATTCAGAAACCACCAACCTGCAGAACATCCACTAGAGTTTTTGAAACCTAGTGAAACTCGTTTTGAAACAAACTATATAATGTTGGACCATTTGCTCAAGCTACAAGGGGCTGTAATAGAGACATTATTCAGTGTAGAAGCTAGAAAGTGGATAGCTAAGTCAACCTCACAAAATGCTTGTATTGAATTCACAAAGATGAAGCAAATGGCTCACACTGCTAGCTTTTGGAAGAGAATAGTTGATGCGGCTGATGCAATGAGGCTGGTATGGTTTGCCATTCAAAAATTAGACATGAAAGGTCCAAGTTTGGGCAATGATTACATGGCTTGTTGGAATGATGAGCAGGACCTATTAAAGGAAATAGAAGATCCACAAGTGACAACATTGGCTACAGTGCCACTCATCATGCCACTTTGCAAAAGATGTTTCGAAAGTGATGGAATCATGCTCACAAGGACCTTCACTATGATGGTCATATTTTAGATCCCCAATGGTGGGAGTATCATTCAAAAACATTGGAACACGTAATGTAGCCTTGGCATAATCTCTTGGGATGATTTTTTGAGGATGGATCTAAATATGCTGCTACTCTCACAAGAAATCGCTTGAAGATAGAAAGAGAAGATAAATTGGTCTATGTTATGCAGATGGCAGAGTTCTGGATGATGTTAAGGGAGAGAGTAGTGATGGAGATTTAGCCAAGTCGGTACATTGTGATCTCCGAGGCCCGTTGCATGATCCTCCCATTGTTGGACAATTGCAAGTCACAACCAAGCAAGCTCTAGTGATGAGGAGGATGAGGATGAGGAAAATTTTTGACGACTCATGAGAAATCATGCCCACGCTTGAAATACTACATACATTGCTGATCATGCTTACATTTTGACTTATGGTTTATGCTTTATGTGAATGCTACCATATTCTTTATGCTTTATGTTTTATGCTTCTATGCTTGTCTACACTTTATGCTTACATATTATGACTATACATGCCTATGTTTATGATTATGCTCTCTTATGCTTAGGTATGCCTCTATATATATATATACTTTATTCTTATGGTCATGCTTATGCTATATACTCGAGTCTTATGGTCTTTTTTTAAAGCTATGTCTTTATGCTTTATGTTATGCTATGCTATACATGTCTCTATGTTATCTCTCTATGCTATTTCTCTATGCCTGTACATGCCTGTATATGCCTTTGGTCTTATGGTCTTATAACCATGCTCTTATGGTCTTAGGGTTATTATCACATGCTCTCTTCTCGTGCATTTTGGAAGTTAGGATCTCCCAAAATTTATTAAAAGATGAATTGATTCATAGATATGGAACCAGATAACTCAAAAAAAAATCAAGGGATACAAATTGAGAAAATGATACTGATTGAGTGATAGCAACTAATTTGTGTGCTATTTATATTTTAAGTATGAGGCCTAATGAGTTCCAACAATAATATTCTAGTCTATGCATCATATTGGATACAAACAGTCGCACTCAATCAACATATGAGGGTAAAAAAATTTGTTTGTGTGCATTGTTATGGATAAATTTGACCAAGGTGAAAGGCATAAATATATGAGTGTGCTTGTATGTGTGGCAATAGTATAATGAAATATGGTGTGCATAGGGCCCAGGGTTGAGGTGGCAGGGCATGACCATGTGCCACCCTTCCACGTAAGAGGACCCATCAGGTGTGTTGTACATAATCCATGGTAGTTATATTATAAAATGGTAAGGTGGCATGGTTCCTCCATGTGCCACCCCTCCACCTAGGCGGCCCCATGCTTGCATTTAGTGAGACATGGCCCAAGGACCATGGGAGAAGTAATATAAAATAGGTGAGGATGGATATTATATTGGATTATTCCCTCCATGTAGGATAGGCCCATGTCGGGGGGGGGGGGGTGTAGATAGTCAAAGAAAGCAAGTTAAATAATGGGGAAAGTAGGATGAGTTGGCAAGACTTCTTGTGCCAACCCTCCACTTGTCCTCCTAGATGTTTGAACATATTATAAAATTGGGAGGAGACCAAGGGAGTATTTTAGACTTGGGATATGGGGTTTGATTTATGTGGAAAATGAGGCAAAGGGTTGTCGCACACAATTGAGAGTGCGTACCCACCTAGCCCACATGGGAGAATCTTCCACACACACCATGCATGTGGGATGATGCATTTATTAGGAGAGATCCCCTCTCTTGGCTATGAAAGGAGGGGGCTATTCCTTGATGGGACACACTCATTCTTGTAAAGCCACCTAGCTAGTACTTTGATTTCCCCCCCTATCCTTCCTTTTAAATAAAGCATGACTCTCTTCCCTTGATGTCTCCATCACTACATTCCACCTCCCACCATGTACAAGCGGTGATAGTATCCTACTAGATTGACAAACGAGCATACCTGACGTTTGGTTGTAGGCGGGGAGAGCTTGAGGATGGCTTCTACCTTCTCGGGATCAGGCTTGATGCCCTCAAATGAGACAATATGTCCCAATAACCTCCCTTGAGTGGCTCCAATGGTGCATTTCTTAGGGTTGAGACTGCCATTGCATCATTGACACTTTGGAAGGCCAATCTAACCTTCATGATGTGCTCCTTACGTGATGAGAATATACAAAAATCATCTAAACACACCTCCAAGAAATCCCCCAAATAAGGAGCAAACACCATCTGCATAAATCTTTGAAAGGTAGCAGGAGCATTGGTGAAGCCAAATGGCATTACTTTGAATGCAAATGTCCCCCAGAATGTGGCAAATGTGGTTTTAAGCACATCTTCTTTGGCAATTCTGATTTGATAAAACCCAGAGTAACCATCACAGAAAGTATACATCTCATGACCACTTACCTTCTCAAGAATGAGGTCTTGAAAGGGCAGAGGATGATGATCCCTCTTGATGGTGGCATTGAGTTTCTTATAGTCGATGCAGACCCGCCACTTGTTGTTTTTCTTTGGGGTGACTACCATTGGTGAAACCCATTCAGTATTGTGAACCGGAACAATAAACCCAGCCTCTACAAGCTTCTGCAACTCTGAGCACAAAGCATCGGTCTGCAGGGGCCCTAATCTTCGATACTTTTGAGCCACAGGCTTCGCATCAGGCTTCAACTCTATCTTGTGCTCTATGGCAGTCACATGGCGAAGGTGGTGGTAGCTAGTTGCAAAGAGGTCAGGGAAATCTTTGAACATTTCTAGGAACTCATCTTTCTCACTTGGAGTGAGGTCTCAGGAAAGCATAGATTCAAGCTGTTGAGGACTAGCTGTTATCTTTTCTGTAGGTGGCAGGGTCGGAGACACCCCCATCATGTAAACTTCCTCCTCTGAGAATTCCTCCCCCCGTCTGATTCTTCCATGGATTCAGACACCGAGGATGAGAGAGTATCACTGTCTTGCTCCTCTTCTTCTTTCGGTTCCATGGGACCGGGTTGCACTGGGATCTTCTCCTTGGAAGCACCAAAACACATGTGTCATGTCTTCCGATAGCTGACTGCATCACTCTTTCTCAACCATGGTCTCCCGAGTATGGCTGGGTAACTTCTGCCTATATCTTCAATGTCCACTACATAAAAATTGACAGTGGTCATCAACCCATTGATAGTGATGGGCAAATCCTCAATAACTCCCAAGCTCCTCCCAGAGTGGCAAGTCGTTGACCATCTGGTACCTTGATAAGAGTGGAGGAACGCCTTGTACATTTCAAATTCAATTTCTTCATGATTCGGGGCACCATGATATTACATGCAGCTCCCACATCAACACACACATTTTTAACACAGCAATTATCTATGATGACATCTATTGTATGTGGGTGCCGATCTTCAGAGATAGAAGATACCTCTCGTACCTTTCCCTTTTTCTTGCTCTTCCTTGTTGAGAGACCTTGCTGTAGCTCACATCTCACCTTAGCGCTTAATGCTATTGGTTGAGGGAGCGTGATGCTCAAAGACCGATGAGCAAGGTCCTGAACGACCGAATAGTACTCTTGGCCTGAGCCGATGGGAAAATCCGAGGGTGACCACTTACTCTTGCAAGATCTTTTAGTCTTCTTTGTTGGTGGGTCTGCCATCTCAGCATCTGAGGGCTCTAAGAAGGACACCTTCTTCCTGGGGTAGCCCGGTCCACGGTTTGCGGTCCACGGTTTGGAGAGGGGTCCGAGGTGGCACAACTTCTTTTCCCAAGGTCAAGGATCTCTACATCAAAATCCTTAGTGCCCGACTCACTTGACTCACTTAGAAGATTCATCCTTGGAATATTGGGGCATTCTGTCCAGTAATGATCCTTCTGGTGGCATTGACTCCAGGTTCTGTTGCAGGGGGGACCTCTTTAGCTGGAGGGGCCGCAGGAGTAGAGAGGAGGGGGGCTCGTGGGTGAGGCTGCGGAAATCTTTGAGGCAGAGGGTGAGGATATACACCTTGTTGAGGGTAAGCATCTAAGGGAGGACCATACATTTGAGGTGTAGGTGGTGGATACATCCCTGATGAGGGGTGGGGGTATGGCCCTGAGTTAGACCCCCCAGGTTGTTGTTGCAGGAATTGAGGGGGTTGTGGAGGGACAATCGTCTTCTTTGAAGCGGGGTCAGACTGAACTTTATCAAACTTTTGAGCAATCTCATGTGCTAGCACCATAGTTTCTGGATTCTCCCATTTAAGCTTGAGGTAGAATTCATCACTTGCTTCTGCTACAAGGTAGCCTAGCACATGCTGAGTCATTCCAGCTCAAAATCCAGCATTGTCCTCTTGCGTAGCAATTAAACGGTCCAGGAGCACGGCAGCTCGATCCACATATCGACGTGCCGTCTCACCTTTTGACTGCTTCAAGTTTGCCACCTACAGGTACACATTCTCCGGCTCCTCTTCTTTGCCAAAATACTCAATCATCATTGCTGTCAACCTTGGCCAGCTTTGGTGAATGTCTTCGGCCTGCTTCTCATACCACACTTGAGCCAAACCCTCTAGAAATGTGAGAAGAACCAATAGCCATCTGTCTTCAGTAAGAAAGTTGAGAGAAACACAACGGCACTTGAAGGCCACAAGATACTCATTTGGATTTTCTTCCACCCGTCCACAAAACATGGGAATGTCAGCCATGCTTAGAAGATGGAAAAGAGAGGCTCATCTATGGACAAACAATAGAAAGAGGAAGCTTGAACTGAAAATCGGGTGAAGATACATCCACAAAGCACACATAGGCAGGATAGGGTGTGACTAGTGTAGTGTGAAATATTACACGGGACGAATCTTCAGCATAGAATAGCACATAGACAATCTTAAAAGGACGAACCCTCATGATATCACATCCATCTTTACAAGCGAGGGTTAGAGGCGCGGCGTTGCATGAGGTTGTTCATCAAGGCAAACAAGAATGCCATGACAAATGTCAACAGTTGGAGAGCTTGCACATCACCTTCAGCTTCTTCCAGTTCTTATAGTCGCCATGCTATTTCGTCAAGGGGTGTGCGGTCTGGCATCCTTCTTTTGAGCAATGTCCTTGAGGACCTTTCTGATGATCTTCCGAAGTCGGTGAACTCGTATCAAGTATGCCCAACACTTAGTTTCATGATGACCACAACCTTTGCATTTCTTACAAATGATCACCCTCCTTCATGGCTTGCGGCTTTGTTGGGGTGGTGCTTCCACTCGCGTCATGCGTGATTGAAGTACAAGCTTCACGTGCCAAGAAATCAGCAACTAGATTTCGAGCTCGAGGGATATGCTGAGTATTTACCTCTTCAAATTGGTTGCAAAGTTCCAATGCTTGTTGATGTCATGGAACCAAGCCTTTGCTCTGCACCTTCCACCTTCCACTAACTTGTTCACACACTAGTTGAGAATCTCCTTGCACTTGAAGTTGCTTGGCATGATGTTCTTGTGCCTTTTGTAGCCCAAAAATGAGCGCCGAGTACTCAGCTTGATTGCAAGTACTTGCAGGTGCAAACTTGTTGTAACAATACTCCTCACCACCCGGTGAAGTGAGCTTCACACCCACGCCAGTAGCCTTGGTCGAAGGTTTGTAAGCTCCATCAAATTGAAGGATCCAAGATGTCATCACACCAAGACTAAAATTTGGACATCCCAAGTTTCTCGGTAGTCCAAGATAGGTAGGAGGAGAGGGTGGGGAGAATTCAACACTTGAGCCAAACGTTCAGCACCAAATAAACTTGCAATCCTTTGTTGATAGTTTATCTTATGACAAAAAAGAATTACAACTTGAAGCTTGAAATGAGGCACAAAAAGTTGATTAGGTACAAATGGATTCCTTGGTCGAAACATTACCAACCATAGCCGAGGCCTAGAAACCTTTGTAGTGAGATTGAGAATAAACCATTCAGGACAAGCTTATCCACAGGAATCAACAAGCAGATGCAACAAATCTCCCCCCAAGCTTGGGGAGCATCCCACCCTTCAATGAAGGACACCGTTTTAATTACCTCTGAAGCAGCAAGTAGTTCGATCACCGCACAATGAGTAGAAGTAAAATAAAAGTTCTCCCAGCGTATTAGGAGTTCTTCACCATGAATCATCCATGGTGTATCATTTCACCCGTCATCTCCTTGAACAATGCACTGGACAATCAGCCGTTGAAGGTCGACATGAAGATCAAGGAAGAGATCTCGTGCATTAGTATCCGTAAGGTGCGGAGGACCAGGCACCAAATCCTTAAACGCATCGAGAAGTGACAGAAATGTCCACCCTCCTCGTGTGGCATGCATCCGTGAAGTGAGCTTGGAGAAGTTCTGAATCGGCGATCTAGCAGGAGATGTGAATAGAGCACATGAAATGAAGTACTTTTGCTTTTTAGAGCAAGAGCAAACTCCCCACGATTAGAGAGTTACAGTTCCCAAGATTTTAATATATGAACAAAAATCATTACATTTTCACCACTTCCAACTTGTTGGCCCAATGATAAGTCTCCCTTTTGTGAAGGGGGAGGTCTTGGGTTCAAATCCTACTCTTTAATAAAAAGAGAGGAGAGGAGAAGGAGAAGAGAAAGAGAAAGAGAAAGAGAAGAAGAAGATGTTGGGTTCAAATCCTACTCAGAAAACTATCCGCGACCAGAAGACACAGTAGCCCAGAAAACTGTCGCACGGGTGAAGATAGTAGACGCATGGAGCGAGAAGACTTTCTGCGACCAGAAGCCGTAGCAGTCCAGAAAACTATCACGGGGGTGAACGCAGTAGACGCGCGAAGCGAGAAAACTGTCCGCGACCAAATGTTGCAGCAGCCCAGAAAACTGTTGCACGGTCGAACACAGTAGACGCGCGAATCGAATGCATGCACAGTAGCTTAGAAGGAGCACAGATGGTACAGTTTTGTAGATGCGACCGGTACGAGCAGAAGATTCGCCACTAGCTATGGAGATTTTGATCCCAGCAGCCACACCATTTCTATTAGCCGAAAAAGAAATCAAGACCAGAGGCTAGAGGCTAAGCATGGCGATGCTCGAGGGCCATAGAGAAAAGGAGATCGTGAGGGTGAACCATTGTCATGGGAGGGGAAAAGGAATTAGAAGTGGAGCGAAGGAAGAGGGAGACTATGACACAAGGGAAAAAGGAGAGGGGGAAGAGAAGCATGTACATGATAGGAGAAGGAATGTAGAGATGGAGACATCAAGGGAAGAGAACCATACTTTATTTGAAAGAAAGGATGAGAGGGAAATATCAAAATACTAGCTAGGTGGCTTTACAAGAATCAGCGTGTCTCATCAAGGAATAGCCCCCTCCTTTTATAGCCAAAAGAGGGGGTCTCTCCCAATTAATGTATCCTCCCACATTCCTCCACTCAAATCGAGGTAGCAGATGGTCGATGCCTCGCCACCCTGGGAGTCATTGAGAATTCGCCCATCACTATCATTGGGTTGACCACCACCATCAATTTCTATGTAGTGGACATTGAAGATACACGTAGGAGTTACCCAGCCATACTCGGGAGAACGTGGTTGAGAAAGAGTGATGCAATCAGCTATCGGAAGACATGACACATGTCTTTTGGCACTTTAAAGGAGAAGATCCCAGTGCAACCAGGTGCCACTGCAGGAGAACAAGAAGAGGAGTAGGATAGTGATACTCGCTAATCCTCGGTGTCTGAGTCAATGGAAGATTTAGACGGGGGGGAGGAGCCCTCAGAAGAAGAATTTTACATGATGGGGGTGTCTCCGACCCCACCACCCATGGAAAAGATAATAGCTAGTCCTCAACAACTTGAATCTATGCTTTCCTCTGACCTCACTCCGAGTGAGAAAGATGAGTTCCTAGAAATGTTCAAAGATTCCCCTGACCTCTTTACAACTAGCCACCACCACCTTCACCATGTGACTGCCATAGAACACAAGATAGAGCTGAAGCCTGATGCGAAGCCAGTGGCTTAGAATTATAGGAGGTTAGGGCCCCTATAGACTGACGCTTTGTGCTCAAAGTTGCAGAAGCTTCTAGAAGTTGGGTTTATTGTTCCGGTCCACAATACTGAATGGGTTTCACTAGTGGTAGTCACCCCAAAGAAAAACAACAAGGGGCGGGTCTGCATCGACTATAAGAAACTCAATGCGGCCACCAAGAGGGACCATCATCCTCTTCCCTTTCAAGACCTCATTCTTGAGAAGGTAAGTGGTCTTGAGATGTATACTTTCTGTGATGGTTACTCCGGGTTTGATCAAATTAGAATTGATGAGGAGGATGTGCTTAAAACCATATTTGCCACACCTTGGGGGACGTTTGCATTCAAAGTAATGCCATTTGGCCTATTTATGCAAATGGTGTTTGCTCCTTATTTGGGGGTTTTCTTGGAGGTGTATTTAGATGATTTCTGCATATTCTCGGCACAGAAGGAGCATGTCATGAAGGTTAGGTTGGCCTTCCAAAGGGTCAATGATGCAAATGGCAACCGCAACCCTAAAAAATACACTATTGGAGCCACTCAAGGGAGGTTACTGGGACATATTGTCCCATCCGAGGGTGTCAAGCCTGCTGATTTCGAGAAGGTAGAAGCTATCCTCAAGCTCTCCCCACCAACAACCAAATGTCAGGTATGCTCATTTGTCAATCTACCAGGATACTATCGTCACTTCATTGATCAATATGTTGCTTTGACGCAACCCATGACTATGCTATTAAAAGATGGAGTTGATTTCTCTTGGGATGAGGATTGTGATCATGGGTTTGTACAAATCAAGAGTGATCTAGCTTCAAAACCCATTCCACGCAATCCTTATTGGTCAAAGACTTTCTATATCAATCTTGGGTTTGGTGAGCACACTTTGGTAGGTATTCTTCTCCAGCAAGGGGAGGATCAGTTCATGTATCCCATCTGATTTGCTTCTCAACAATTGCTCAAAACTGAACGATGCTACTCTGAAGCTGACAAGCATGCCTTGTCTTTGGTGTTCTGCATTGAGAAATTTAAACATTATGTGGCTGGAAAGTCCTTCATTATAATCTCTAGCAATGGTCTTGCAAAGCAGGTTCTTTAATCACCAAATCCCATGGGCTAGTTGACCAAATGGTTGACAGTTTTACAATAATATAAATTTTCTTTCAAAATTGTAAAAAGGGGTTGTTCCAACTTGAAGAATACTTTGATTGATTTAGAGGAGTGCCTAGATGTAACCCTTGTAGCAGCCATAGAAGTCGGGAATCCATGGTATGGTGGTATCTACAGATTTCTGACTGCTTTCTCCTTTCCTCCAGAAAGTACTAGCTATGAGAGAAAGAAGATTTGTAGAGATAGTAGACGCTACACTCTCTTTGATGGGTGTTGTACCGTTAAGGCATGGATGGGGTACTTAGATGGACCATTGATGCATATGAAGTACCTAAGGTATTGAAGCATTATCATGATGGATTTTGTGGAGGCCACTATGTTGGTGACTATATAGCTAAGAAGATTTTACATGTTGGGTACTATCAGCCGACCTTGTTCAAGGATGTCACTATGTATTGCAAAACTTGTGAACCATGCCAATTATTTGGTAGGCAGGATTTGCGTCCTAGGCAACATCACCCAGTGATGTCCATCCATCCGTTTTAGAAGTGGGGAATAGATTTTGTTGGGCCCCTGCCCATGACTATCCGCAAAAAGAAGTATCTTTTGGTAGCCACTCAGTATGTCACGAAGTGGGCTGAAGCTATCACTCCCCCCACTGCAAATGGTAAGGCAGTTTCAAATTTCATATTTGAACATATCTGCACAAGTTTGGGACACCCATGGAAATAGTATCTGACCATGGGAGTCCATTCTTAAATGAAGCAATGGAGTTGCTCATGGATCGCATGGGTATTGATCACCGTACTTCTAGCATCTATCATCTAGCATCTGTGGGACAAACGGAGTAGACCAATGGCCTCCTTTGTAAAACCATGGAAAAAATGGCCATGGGGAACAAGAGCCAGTGGGATCAGAAGGTCATCGAAGCCGTGTGGGCTTACAACATCACCCATAAAATGTCTGCAGGTCACACTCCTTTTGAGTTGGTATACGGTACTGAGGCAGTTTTACCACTAGAGAGAGAAATTCCGACCTTGAGATTGGCAGAGAATAGAGGATGATAGAAGATGAACATGTAGAGGCCAGGTTGGTACAACTTGAGAAGCTAGATGAAACCTGATGCCTTGCACTCCATCAAACAGAGATCCAAAAGAACTGACAAAAGGCCCGCATGGATGCTACGATTTGCAAGGGATGGGAAAGACACTTTGCTGAGGGGGATGTTGTGCTATGATTTGATAATAGATTGGACCACCAGATGGATAAAAAGTTCCTTCCACTATGGACTGGTCCATACAAAGTCATCAAGGAACATAGCAATGGGTCTATACAAGTACAGGAGCTGCATGAGCCATATGGCAAGAAGGTGATCAACAAGCGTTATATCTCAAGCTCTTCTTTCTTTGTGATGGTCCCAGGCATGGAAATGCTGTGCATTCCCTGCCTAGGGGGGGGAACTGTTATGGATAAATTTAAATGAGCTAAAAGGCATAAATATATGTGTGTGCTTGTATGTGTGGCAATAGTATAATGAAATATGGTGTGCATAGGGCCCAGGGTTGAGGTGGCAGGGCATGACCATGTTCCACCCTTCCACGTAAGAGGACCCATAAGGTTTGTTGTACATAATCCATGGTAGTTATACTATAAAATGGTAAGGTGGCATGGTTCCTCCATGTGCCACCCCTCCACCTAGGCGGCCCCATGCCTGCAATTAGTGAGACATGGCCCAAGGACCATTGGAGAAGTAATATAAAATACGTGGAGATGGATATTATATTGGATTATTCCCTCCATGTAGGATAGGCCCATGTGGGGGGGGGGTGTAGATAGTCAAAGAATGCAATTTAAATAATGAAAAGTAGGATAAGGTGGCAAGACTTCTTGTGCCAGCCCTCTCCACTTGTCCTCCTAGATGTTTGAACGAATTATAAAATTGGGAGGAGACCAAGGGAGTATCTTAGACTTGGAATATGGAGTTTAATTTATGTGGAAAATGAGGCAAAGGGTTGTCACACACAATTGAGAGTGCGTACCCACCTAGTCCACATGGGAGACTCTTCCACACACACCATGCATGTGGGAGGATGCATTTATTGGGAGAGACCCCCTCTCTTGGCTATAAAACGAGGGGGCTATTCCTTGATGGGACACACTCATTCTTGTAAAGCCACCTAGCTAGTACTTTGATTTCCCCCCCCCATCCTTCCTTTCAAATGAAGCATGACTCTCTTCCCTTGATGTCTTAATCTCTATATTCCACGTCCCATCATGTACATGCTCCTCTTCCCCCTCTTCCTTCCCCCTTGTGCCATAGTCTCCCTCTTCATTGCCACCCCTCTTTATCCCTTTTCCCCATCTATGTTAATGCTTCTCCCCTCACATTTCCTTTTCCCTCGAGTGTCGCCATGCCTAACATTGCAGCTGTGAAGACATGGGAGCAAGTTCAAGTTTTCTCTCTACATTCAGATGGAGTGAAAAAAATGGAGGGACAAACAATGACTCGCCATAGTTTGGGGAGAGTTTCAATGACCTCGGTGATGACTGTCTCGAAGAGGTGGATAACTTTGCAGTTGTCACTACCTCTGGGGAGAATGAGGAAGTTGATCCATATTTTGTATTGCAGTGTACAAAACCTAAGCACAATATTGAGGAAGCCTTTAAGGATGATTGGGAAACAACCTATGAGAAGTGGGATGTAGCAGTTGGAGCTTTTTGGTACAAAAAAACATCCAAGAGAGGCCACAATTATGAATTGTTACATAAGAGTTCTCAAACTTTTGTGTACTCTCATCTCGTAACAGTTTATTAGGTTCCAGATGCAACCTGTGCCACAACAAAAGAAGCAAAAGAGTGTCTTCCAATGATTTAGGATCGCGTGAGCACATCTTGGGCTGTCTTAGAGTAGTGGACGTGGATGCCTAAGATAGCACTAAGAAAATGTATCTCATTGCATGGAAACAATATTTTTATCCTATAAAATGGAAAATGTATTTGAGACTAATCTTCTTTTAGTGAATCCCAAACTAACCACCGTGCTTGTTTTTGTAAATCCTAAATGATAAATCCCATGCTTGTGTTAGGATATCACAAACAACCACCGTGCTTGTTTTATTAAATCCATTAACCAGTCCACAAATCCTTGTATGCCATTCATCTTGTAATAATAGAAGCAAACCACCATGCTGGTGATAGTTAATATCATAGTGTGCAACCAACCACCATGCTGGTGTGACCACTTATCCTGAACTAGTGTTGTGCTATCCTAAAATTGTTGCAAAGTGCTATACTAAAACAATCCCCTTTAGGTTGTTTATATTTAACTGCAATATTTTAGCCATCGGGATACTTAAGACATTAGAGTAGTCCTATTTCATTGCTTCATCCACCTCGTGTAGTAAGCAACCATATATTAAATCAATATCCGAGTGTACTTTAGTAGACTAAAATAAGATCGGTTAATAGTTTACTCGGGAAGACCTAAGATAATTCATATATGCTCACAAAATATTATGCTCACATATTATTGACACTAAAAACCAACTGTCTTTCTAAAGAAATATAACTATTAACATGGAAGTAGGTCGACACAAAATCAGATATTACAAGGACCATAGATCATGGACGATGGCAGCTTGAGAAGTCAACAAGTCCAAGATTTGTTGCCTACAATACGTTTATAAAAACAAAAATACGATGACATTTTGTAACTCAGGGAAATTCTAAACTCTTGACTATCTTATCAACCTCTCTATAGATCAATCATCTCTTGGATCCCATGCATATCTTCAAGAATGTGGGGGCTACTATTTGGGCACACTTGGTTGGTTCCAAAGACTCGAGAGGAGTGCGAGAAGACTTGCATGCTATGAATAGGATGTCTCGTTTGTTGCCCCAAGTGCATGCTTTAGGAAAAGTATCCTCCCAAAGCAACATGGATCCTCTCTACGAGAGAGGAGGCAGTGGTCAAGGCGGACATTGCCTCTTTTCAAACACCCATAGGATACATGTGTTGCTTGAAAGGAGCATTTTCAAAGGACAATAAGCTTAGTGGGCTCAAGTCCCATGATTGGCACAAGGTCTTATAGGTATTCTAAGCTGTAGGATTAGTGTACCGATAATCGTAATGCGTTAGTGTAATTATGATTATGTTATATTGTTGACATGACTTCTTTGTTGCTTTGATAGTTCATCCTCCAAATTACAATAAAATGGTGCTTACAAGAAGATGTTAGAAATGCTATATTCAAGATCAGTGGTATTGTGAGATATGCTTACTATCAAATTGCATCAATTGCATTTTCTGCAATTTAAGTTGAATAATCTATAGATTGATTATGAATATATCTTACATGGGCATGTGAAATAGGTGGATATCTCAAAAAGAGATCTCCATATCGAGCATCAAGAAGGCTAGGGTGGAATCCATTGAAGCCGTATGCTTGCTTGAGAAGAACTTTCCCTCGAGCATTATGATATCTCAAGTGCACTTGCTTGTGCACACAGTTGATGAGGTGGCCATTGTAGGTACCGTTCAACTCCACCAAACTTTGGACCGATGAAAGTGATACTTTTGTTCTTCCCGAGCACTATGAGTAGGTGCATACTAATGATTTAATTAATTGAAGCTTTCATTTTTAAAGATCCATTGATACATGTACTTAAGCATAATTTCATATATATAATTGATGGCATTTCGCACCCATCTTCAACATAGGTGGTTTTTCATTTGGATCGTTCTGATCCAAGATGGTGGTACGTGATCCAAGTTGCACCATGAAGTAAGCAAATTTTTGAAGATAGAGATGTGGATATGCAGATGCCACTACCAATGCTGGATCCAATCGATTCAAACGGATCTAGCAAAGAAGATGAAGATCACAATATGAGCCAAGAGGAAGATGCGCATAATGACATCATACAGGAGGAAGATGGAGATCATGATATTGAGGAAGAAGGTGATGATCATTAAGAATCACCACACTTTATTAAAGAAGATAATCAAGTACTCTTAGGTGAACGTATGATGCTAGAGTATGATGATAATATAGGAGATCAACTCAGTATAGAGCTAGAGATAGACTTGTTTGGCGCGTTAGACTTCGCTCAGGGTGAAGCCGTTGATGTAAATGTTCTTCATTGATTTTTTTCATCTCAAACTTGGACATGAATATATGAACTTCAAAGTCTTGATGTACATGCTCTTGTACTTTTATTCTCTCAAAGGATCAAACATGTATGAAAATGAAAAAAAAAATGTCATTGGGAAAAACTATCTTTTAAGGTCAGTATGGGAAAAAAAACTCCCTGTAAAATGTTGCTATAGGAAACTATCTCAGTGTCACTATATAACAACCATTACCAATCTGATAAGAGTCGCTATATATCGACTTTAGGCAAGTGTTGCTATATAGCAACGTTTGCCTAAAGTTGCTATATAGCGACCCTTGATAAAGCCCACTTCCAATACCGATGATTAGCGACTTGTGCACACTAAACGTCGAAACTTAAGTATTGCAATAGGATCTGTGTGTAGTAGTGAGTCAATTACGGCAAGGATGGATGGTATCATAATCCATACCCACCGTTGTTAGCATTTTCTTCGCTTCATCTCTTGATGCGCACATGGTATTTGGTGCAGGCAACATCTTTCTAGAGCAACCTATCACAATTCAAACATACATAGGCTTTGAATAATGATGATTCTCACCTCTCTTTTCCCCTCTTTCAAAGCAACAAAGAAATCCTGTAACTAATCCTATAGCTTAGAATACCTGTAAGACATTGAGCAAGCTTAGAATTCTATAGCTTGACATTGAGCAAATATTTACAGACTCCTGCATTCTTTGAATTAGAGTGATAGAAGTCTGTATCTATTTGCTCAATGGTAGGCTATTGAAGCTTCACATGGGGAAAAAGAGAGAAGGAAAGGGAGAAGAAAAGAGAGGAAAAGAGAGGAGAAAAAAGAGAGAAAAAGAGAGGAGAAAAAGGAGAAAAGAGAGGAGAAAAAAGATAGAAAAAGAGAGGAGATAAGAGAGAAAAAGAGAGAAAGTGAAAAGAGAAAAAGCGGGGATAAAAGAGAAAAAAAGAGAACTCTATGCTCCCGGGCATTGGCGCATCATCTGCGAGCTTCCACTCATCCCTTCCATCTGCACACTTCCAAAATCACAACATGAGCTGCAAGGAAATCTATTAAGATCCAAAAATGAGGTGCCTTTTCTCTCTTTTGACAATAAGTGCCCTGAACCATCGCTATATAGCAACGCTTTGCCTTGAATTATCACTATATAGCGACGCTTTTTGGATATAAACATTGCTATATAGTGACTGACCAGCGTCGCTATATAGCGATGCTGGGGGCTTATGCTTTCTCCTTGTTTGTAGGCTTATGCTTGTCTCCACAATCCAATCCCTTTGAGAAGTTGCTTCTCTAAACTCCTCCTTCCTCTAACTAGTTATCTGAAAAATGGTATGTTTCCTCTCTTTTGTAGGGCGAGTCCACGAAACACCGAGCGGGATTTTTTAGGGTAAAAAAAGTGCTTCTTCTTTTTTCCTTTTGTTATTTTCATTATTTGCATTGGCCTGCAGCTAGCACCTTATGTGCTAGTTGCAGTGATGGGTGTAGGAACCCTCTCTTCCCCTCTCTTCTCTTATTCCCTCTTCTTCTCCTCTTTTCCTCTTTTCCTCTCTCTTTCCCCCCCTCTTTCCCTCATATGCTCATGCATAAGCATAAGCATAATATTTCTCTCTTTTTCTCTTATGCATATGTTTTTCCTTCTCTTATGCTTATGCTCTTTTCCCCTCTTCTTTTTGCCTTCTTTCAATCTCTTTTCCCCTCTTCCTTCTCTTATTTTTCACTCTCTCTTTTCCTCTCTTTTTCTCCTCTTTTCATAAGCATATGTATTTGCCTATGCTTATTCTTATGCATGAGCATATGCTCATATGCTCATGCATAAGTCTTTAGCTTATGCTTTCTCTCTTTTTCTCTTATGCTCATATGCTCATGCATAAGCATAAGCACAAGCATATGCTTTCTTTATTTTTCTCTTATGCTTATGCTCTTTTTTCCTCTTCCTTCTCTTATGCTTATGCTCTTTTCCTCTCTTCTTTTTCCCCTCTTCCTTCTCTTCTTTTTCCCTCTTTCAATCTCTTTTCCCCTCTTCCTTCTCTCATGCTTTTCCCCTCTTCCTTCTCTTATGCTTATGCTCTTTTCTCCTTTTCTTTTTCCCCTCTTTCAATCTCTTTTCCCCTCTTTTAAACATATGCTTTCTCTCTTTCTCTCTTATGCATTTGTTTTTCTTCTCTTATGCTTATGCTTATGCATGAGCATATGTCTCCTTCTCTTTCTCCTTCTCCTTTCCTTCTTTTATTTTTCCCTCTCTTTTTCTCTTCTCTTCATAAGCATATGCCTATGCTTATGCTTATGCTTATGCTTATGCATGAGCATATGCTTATATGCTTATGCATAAGCATAAGCCTATGCTTTCTCTCTTTTTCTCTTATGCATATGCTTTCTCTCTTTTTTGTCTTATGCATATTTGGCTCTTTTCCCCTTTTTCAATCTCTTTTTCCCTTTTCTTTCTCTTCTTTTCCCCTCTCCTTCTCTTATGCTTCTCCTGTAAGAAAACAGTACAACGTTTGTGCTTAACAGATAACAGGATCTCGTATGCAAGAGAGAAAAGCAGATACTATGGAGAATCAAAAATTTGATTACTGTAGAACTAATACAATAGATGGCGCTGCCTCCCAACTGTGCGCTCCTATGAAAGAAGCTTCGATGGCGAGCTAGAAATAGTAGAGGACGGAGGTTGGATGCTAAGGAATCAAGGTTGCTGTAGCCAATGATGAAATGGGCTTCACGGGCTTGCTCTTATATAGCCACCAGTCGTAGTCGGTTAGACCCAATTGAGTGACCGACCCAGTCCACCCAAAACGGCCAATTGGGGGTTAGTCCCAAAGTAGGCCACCAACCACACGATAGAACCGATGTGCAAAGTAGAGCAACTGACCTACAGACACCGTTTGGCCCACAGCCATCCAGGATCATCTGGGACTCTGAACGGGCCCCACAACCCAAGAGTGGGCTGCCCCGGGAAATGCTCCATCTACCCTCAGTGCAGTCAGTCATGGGATGCCTTCCTGCACTTGCATGTAGCCTAGTTGGTGGTGTGCCAAGTCTATCTGAAGCTGTCCAGCCATCAGGCCACACATGGCCCCCATTTGGTGTCCAAACTAGGACCTACTAGATAACCGAGCTACTCAAATGCCTTCTCCTCATATGGGGGGCTTACAAGTAGAGTTAGCTAGTTCCCACGTAGTCACAGGAGAGTGGAGCATTGATATCTAACACCCCCCCTCAATGTCCGCCTGCAAGTGAACTTACTTTTTTGGCCCAATGCCAAGTTGATGAAGATGCCTCTCCAGCAAGTCTCTTCTAAGAGCCTTCATGAAGATGTCGGCATCATTGTCTGTAGTCGCAGAGACAGTACACCAAGTCGACCTCTCCATCCATGATGGGCTCGCGTACAAAGTGATATTGAATCTCAATGTGTTTTATGCGAGCGTGGAACACAGAGTTCTTTGCAATCGCCATGCAACTTTGATTGTCACTTGATAACTGTGTAGGCTTGTTTTGCACTACACCCATGTCCCCTAAAGTCCTCCTCAACCACACTGCCTTGCAAGAAGCAAAGCATGCTGATTTGTACTCAGCCTCGGTAGAAGAAAGACCAACTGTAGGTTGCTTCTTGCTGACCCATGACACAACTCCAGATCCAAGTGAGAAATAGTAACCTGTCATTGATTTCCTACTCTCCACATCTCCTACCCAATTCGAGTCACAGAATCCGGTCAAGATGTTGCCCTTGGTATAGGTGATGCCATAATCAAGTGTGCCTTTGATGTATTTCAGCACCCACATCCCTGCCCTCTAATGGTTCTCCCGGGGCTTATTGGAAAACCTGCTTAGTACACCAGTTGCAAAGCCGATGTCCGGCCACGTGTTACACAAGTAAATTAAGCTGACCACAAGCCTTCTGTACTTCGCTTCGTCCACCAGTGGTGATGAATCCTCATTTGAGAGCTTCACGTCAACCTCCATAGGGGTACCAACTGACTTGCACTCAACCATGCTAAATGCCTTCAGTATCTCTCCAGCATACTTTAGCTGTGAAATGAAGATCTGTTTTGGCTCTTGCCAAACTTCAATCCCCAAACAGAAATGCATTAGTCCAAGGTCTATCATTTCAAACTCTCTTCATAGCAAATGCTTTGTTTGTGAGATCTTCTCTTCATGGTTCCCTCTTATGACAAGGTTGTCCACATAAAGGACCACGATCATACATCTGCCTCCTTCTCTAAAATATACAAATTTGCATCAGATGGGCTCCTCCTAAACATGTTTTGCAGAAAGTAGGCATCAATTCACTAGTACCACGCTCGTGGGGCTTGTATTAGCCCGTAAAGTGTCTTCTTTAGTTTACAGGCTTTACCTTCTGAACTGGGGATCACAAAACCTGGTGGTTGTTCCACGTATACCTCCTCCTTGAGATCTCCATTCAGAAAGGTGGATTTTACATCCATCTAAAACACAGGCCAACTTCCCTGGGCTGCTAAAATTAAAACACTGCGAATTGTGGTTAGTCGAGCAAGTATCCTGATAATCAAAACCATGTACCTATGTGAATCCTTTTGCCACGAGCCAAGCCTTGTACTTATCCAATGTGCCGTCGGACTTGTACTTGGTCTTGTACACCCACTTTGTGCCGATTACCTTGCATTTTGGTGGTCGATCCACAAGGTCCCAAGTGTTGTTCTTCATTATGGATCCATACTCTAACTACATAGCCTCCATCCACCTATCATCACCCTGTGCCTCTTCAAGACACTTGGGTTCATCAGCACGGATCACCTCTGTCATCAAAGCATAGTTGACCAAGTGTTCCTGCGCTCTTCCTTGCTCCTCTAATCTCTTGGACCGGCGGTGTTCAAATGGTTCCTCCTCAATGGCTGGAGGTTCTCTGCCATCCAAAAGCTGCTTTACCCACTTCGGGAATGGCTATTGCCATTGTGGTTCTGCAGGCTCTTCTTGTAAGAAAACAATATGTCTGTGCTCAACAAATAACAGGATCTTGTACACAAGAGAGAGAGACAGAGTATGGAGAATCAAAAATTTGATTACTGTAGAACTGATACAATAGATGGCGCTGCCTCCCAACCGTGCGCTCCTATGAAAGAAGCTTCGATGGTGAGCTGGAAACAGTAGAGGACAGAGGTTAGATGCTAAGGAATCAAGGTTGCTGTAGCCAGTAATGAAATGGGCTTCACGGGCTCACTCTTATATAGCCACCAGTCATAGTTGGTTAGGCTTAATTGGGCGACCGACCCAGTCCGCCCAAAACGGTGGACTGGGGGTCGGTCCTGAAATAGGCCACCGACCACACGCTAGAACTGGTACACAAAATAGAGCAACTGACCTACAGACACCGTTCAGCCCACAGCCATCCGAGATCATCTGGGACTCCAAACAGGCCTCGCAACGTGAGAGTGGGCTGCCTCGAGAAATGCTCCATCTACCCTCAGTGCGGTTAGTCAAGGGATGCCTTCCCGCACTTGCATGTAGCCTAGTTGGTAGTGTGCCAACTCCGTCCAGCCATCAAGCCACACATGACCCCCATCTGGTGTCCAAACCAGGACCTACTGGATAACCGAGCTACTCAAATGCCTTCTCCTCATATGGGGGGCTTACAAGTAGAGTTAGCTAGTTCTCGCGTAGTTACATGAGAGTGGAGCATTAATATCTAACGCCCCCCCTCAATGTCCACCTGCAAGTGAACTTACTTTTTTGGCCCAATGCCAAGTCGATGAAGATGCCTCTCTAGAAAGTCTCTTCCAAGAGCCTTCGTGAAGATGTCCGCAGCATTCTCTGTAGTCGGACAGTACACCAAGTCGACCTCTCCATCCATGATGAGCTCACGTACAAAGTGATATTGAATCTCAATGTGTTTTGTGCAAGCGTGGAAGACAAGGTTCTTTGCAATTGCCATGCAACTCTGATTGTCACATGATAACTATGTAGGCTTGTTCTGCACTGCACCCATGTCCTCCAAAATCCTTCTCAACCACACTACCTCATAGGAAGCAAAGCATGCTGATTTGTACTCAGCCTCGGTAGAAAAAAGAGCAACTGTGGGTTGCTTCTTGCTGACCCATGACACAGCTCCAGATCCAAGTAAGAAACAATAACCTGTCACTGATTTCCTACTCTCCACATCTCCTACCCAATTCGAGTCACAGAATCTGGTCAAGATGTTGCCCTTGGTATACGTGATGCCATCCACATCCCTGCCCTCTAATGGTTCTCCCAGCACCCACATCCCTGCCCTCTAATGGTTCTCCCAGCACCCACATCCCTGCCCTCTAATGGTTCTCCCTCTGATGTATTTCAGCACCCACATCCCTGCCCTCTAATGGTTCTCCCAGGGCTTATTGGAAAACCTGCTTAGTACACCAGTTGCAAAGCTGATGTCCGGCCACGTGTTGCACAAGTAAATCAAGCTACCCACAAGCCTTCTATACTTCGCTTCGTCCACCAGTGGTGATGAATCCTCATTTGAGAGCTTCACGTCAACCTCCATAGGGGTACCAACTGACTTGCACTCAACCATGCTAAATGCCTTCAGTATCTCTCCAGCATACTTTAGCTGTGAAATGAAGATCTGTTTTGGCTCTTGCCAAACTTCAATCCCCAAACAGAAATGCATTAGTCCAAGGTCTATCATTTCAAACTCTCTTCATAGCAAATGCTTTGTCTGCGAGATATCTTCATGGTTCCCTCTTATGACAAGGTTGTCCACATAAAGGACCACGATCATACATCTGCCTCCTTCTCTGAAGATATACAAATTTGCATCAGATGGGCTCCTCCTGAACCCGTTTTGCAGAAAGTAGGCATCAATTCACTAGTACCACGCTCGTGGGGCCTGTTTCAGCCCGTAAAGTGTCTTCTTTAGTTTACAGGCTTTACCTTTTGAACTGGGGATCACAAAACCTGGTGGTTGTTCCACGTATACCTCCTCCTTGAGATCTCCATTCAGAAAGGTGGATTTTACATCCATCTCAAACATGGGCCTACTTCCCTGTGCAGCTAAAGCCAAAACACTGCGAATTGTGGTTAGTCGAGCTGTGGGAGCAAAAGTATCCTGATAATCAAAACCATGTACCTGTGCGAATCCTTTTGCCACGAGCCGAGCCTTGTACTTGTCCAACGTGCCGTCGGACTTATACTTGGTCTTGTACACCCACTTGGTTCTAATTACCTTGCATTTTGGTGGTCGATCCAGAAGGTCCCAAGTGTTGTTCTTCATTATGGAGCCATACTCCGATTGCATAGCCTCCATCCACCTATCATCACCCTGTGCCTCTTCAAGACACTTGGGTTCTTCAACACGGATCACCTCTATCATCAAAGCATAGTTGACTGAGTGTTCCTGCGCCCTTCTTTGCTCTCTAATCTCTTGGATCGGCTATGTTCGCATGGTTCCTCCTCAATGGTTGGAGGTTCTCTGCCATCCAAATGCTGCTTTACCCACTTCGGGAATGGCCGTTGCCATTGTGGTTCTGCAGAGGCTGTTCTTCATTTCTTTATCTTGAATCCTCCCAAGCATCATTGGGGGAGTTCGGTGTGCTGTTGGTGGTGGTACTGGATGGATATCCTGGTCCTGGTTGTCTGGGAAGGAAGCATCCTCCTCCAATTGATGCGGCTTTTCTGAGAAGACCACATCGTGACTTACTATTACTTCTTAGTAACAGGGTTATAGAGACGGTAACCCTTTGCCTCTTCACTATAGCCCAAGAAAATACACTTTCGGCTCTTCGGTTCCCATTTGGTCCTATTAGCATCAGGGACATGCACAAAACAGTCACATCCAAAAACTTTGAAATGTGCAGCTGAAGGTTTCTTACCAAAAAAGGCCTACAGTGGAGTCATCCCATTCATAGCCTTCGTGTAGCTATGATTTAGAATGTAAACTACAGTGTTAATGCTTCAGCCCAGAAATTCTTTGGCAAATCTTTCCCTTTCATCATACTCCTGCCCATTTCACAGATGACGCGCATCTTGCGCTCTGCTACTCCATTTTGCTATGATGTATGTGGCGGGGGTTTCTTTCTCTTGATCCCGTGACTTTTGCAGTAACTTTTGAATTTAGTTGATGTGAACTCTCCACCTCTGTTTGATCTCAATTTCTTCACCTTCCTCCCCAATTCTTTCTCGACCATTACCTACTAAAAGCGTCGTCTTTAGTCTTCAGGAAGTATATCCATATCCTTCTACTGTAGTCGTCGATCAGTGTCATGAAGTAGTAGGAACCACCCAAAGCTTCTGTCTCCATCTTTCCACAGAGGTCTATGTGAACGAGCTCTAGAGGAGCCTTTGCCCTGCTGGCCTCTTTAGGAAAGGGCTGCCGATGCTGCTTGCCCATCATGCAAGCTTCAAATACATTGAGTAGATCTGAAATTTCTGGTAGGTATGCAATCATTCCACTTTTATGCATCTCCTTCAAAGAACTAAGGTTTAGATGACCAAACCTCTCATGCCATAGCTTAGTGTTCTTCACATCGGCTCAAGCACTGAAAGCTGAGAGTTCATAGATGTTGTTGCACTGTGTACCTTTACCAATGACCTTCCCTTGAAGATCCAAAATCTGTGCACCATTCTTATCAAATTGAACTTTGAGGTCCCGATCCATGATCGCAGAAACGAACAACAATGCACATAAAGAACATCGGACAACTGTTTTACAACTCCATCTGACTTGAGAGCAATCGTACCTTTTCCTTTTGCTGGACATTTTGCATCATTGCCGACTGCTACTAGGATACCATTCCCTACCGGCTGTAGAGAGGTATACCAATCCTTCCGATTGGTCATGTGGCATGATGCACCACTATGAATGATCCAAGGTTCAGCCGCAGATACATGAACTGTCTCCGTGCACATCTCCTCAATTGCTACGAATAGTTCTACTAGTACTGCCTGCGCGTTGTTGCTGGACTCTTTCTTTACTCCGTTCTCATCTGCAATCTTCTTTCGGTACTCATTCTGCTTGTGCCTTGCCTTGTTGCAATAGAAGCATTTGATCTTCTTCTTTCTCTTTTTATCATCAGAAGAAGATGGGTTACTATACTCCTTACCCTTACCTTTCTTTGATCCGGTCTAGAAAGCTGAATCTTCTCCAGTTCTCGTCTTTTGACCCATCTCCTCCTCCAGAAGCATCGTGTTGAAATCCTCAAAGTTGAGGGGCGGATTTCTATTCTGCATATTCAGTGCCATAACAAGACCGTCGTACTTTGGTGGGAGAACCCGTATGCACCTTCATGCTAGATTCTTGCTAGTGATGGTGATGCCAATCGCAGTCATCTAATCGCGCAGATTCTTCACCCTAGTGATGAACTTCTCTACCGCTTCAGACTTAGACAATTTTTTGTTTGCAAGTTGAGTCTCCAGATTCTAAATCCGTGTCTACTTCGTGGTCTCGTATTGATTTTTCAAGACTGTCCATGCCTCCTCCGCTGTGGTGACATGTTGAATGAACGCCATGATGGAATCACTCACATTTCAAATAATAGAACACATTGCATCTGCATTTCTTCTTGTCCACGCGAGAATCTCATCCGCAGTTGGTACTATCTATTGTCCTGCATTGGCTAGATCCGGTCTCGCAACCGGCCTCATGTCCACCCTAGTAGCAGTGTCCCAAAGTCATATGCGCTTAGGATGGTCTTCAACTTGAACTTCCAGAGTGGATAGTTAGAGCCGTCCAACTTTCCGCTTTGGCCGAATAGTGGGATTCGCAGTCTTGTGGGCTAGGCCATCTCTCACAATCTGCTCACAAATAGAAACACACTACCAAATCTTCTTGCTAGAGTCCAGGCTCTGATACCATGTAAGAAAACAATACAACGTCTGTGCTCAATAGATAATAGGATCTCGTACGCAAGAGAGAAAAGCAAATAGTATGGAGAATCAAAAATTTGATTACTGTAGAACTGATACAATAGATGGCACTACCTCCCAACCATTTTCTCCTGTGAAAGATGCTTCGATGGCGAGCTGGAAATAGTAGAGGACGGAGGCTAGATGCTAAGGAATCAGGGTTGCTGTAGCCAGTGATGAAATGGGCTTCACAGGCTTGCTCTTATATAGCCACCAGTCGTAGTCGGTTAGACTTAATTGAGTGACCGACCCAGTCTGCCCAAAACGGCCGACTGGGGGGCGGTCCTAAAATAGGCCATCGACCACATGATAGAACCAGTGCGCACAATAGAGCAACTGACCTAGTTGGCGGTGTGCCAACTCTATCTGAAGCTGTCCAGCCATCAGGCCACACATGGCCTCCATCTGCTGTCCAAACCAGGACCTACTGGATAACCGAGCTACTCAAATGCCTTCTCCTCATATGGGGGGCTTACAAGTAGAGTTAGCTGGTTCCCACATAGTTACACGAGAGTGGAGCATTGATATCTAACATCTCCTTCTCTTTTGCTTCTCTTATGCTTCTCCTTCTCTTATGCATATGCTTTCTGCTTCTTACCTACTCTTGTTTTTTGTTTTTTGTTTTTTGTTTTCATGTTTGTGTCTATGTTTATCAAATGCCCCCAAATTAGACATGGGATCACGTCGCACATCTGATGAGTATGGAAACCCTTGTAGGAGGAAACATCATGATCTCTATTCTCGAGAGGACTGATTCCACTCACACGACACGTCAGGGGCCTACCCCTATGACTACTCTGAACTCCTTTGCTAGCAGCTCATGGCTTTGTCAAGAGTCGCGACGAGTTTGTCGCATAGATGACCAATGCAGAGGCAGCAAGATTCTTCTCTCTGCTATCCCAAAGGACCTCAGCAAAGCTCTCTCCTACACCGACGATTGGACCTACTGTCCAACCGTCCCCTCTAGCCCCTTTGATTGAGGGGTCATCACCTGGGCGTGCCCATCATAAGGGAAGGAAGAGTAGGAGGGGTCGCTTATGTTGTGTTGACTCGAGAGATGTAGATGAGTCAGCACACTCACATCCCTACAGGTCTCCACTTGGTCTTGAGACCCAGTACCAGTCAGGTCCCTTACCCTCTCCTACTCCCACTGCTACTCCTCGCTCCAAAAGCACTCGCACAAACACCACTTGCTCTGACTCTCCCACTACCATGAGTCCTCCTTACCCGATTGAGGACCTGTCCTATCAAATCATGGCTACTGGTGGAGAGATAATAGAAGATAAAAAGGGCATAGTAGTTATGGTCACCATGAGGCGGTTGATGAGCCACCACTTTAGGAGTGGCATAGCTACTGACTGGCGGTACCAAGATGACCAAAAGAAGTAGGCAGTCATCGATGAATTGAAAAGAAAATACCCTAGCCCCCCAAATTGGGAGTTCAATGAGAATTACATGTGAGAGTGCATGAGTTTGGTTTTGAAGCATCATAGGTCAACCTTGTGTACTTCCGTCGCAAAGGGGAAGGCTAAACCCAGCTAGGCAGACAAAGCTGATTGCAAGTTTTTCAAGAGGAAGGACATGGACCATCTCGAAATGTTCCTAAGGAAATTTAGAAAAAAAAGGGGGGACATGTTTAAAATGTATAAAATAGGAAGAATTAAAATAAAAAGGAAAATTAAATGGAATAATTAGGGATAAAATAAAAATTTTAATTGGTAGATAATGAAGATAAATAAATTACTAAGTAGATATTTTACTAAAACATAAGGAAGATAAGCAAGGCTGTTTAGCTTGTGGCATTCGAGTCATTCCTGCTGTAATGCTTTTGCACCATATAATTTGTACTCTATAGTCAAGAAGCTTATCTCCTCTTAAGGAGGGGTAGATGGCTGTGAATTTCAAAGGGGATCTCATTGATGAGGTTGCGGACTCTGCCATCGAATCTTCTTGGGAAGAGGTTTGGCGGGGGTCTCGTTGTTGAGGCTGGAATTTCTTGCTATCTTGGATACATGTTGGATGCGATTGCACCCGTATCATTGAGCTTGTAGATAATTAGTATGCAAGTTAGATATTTTTGCATATAGGAGATAGCTATGATGTTTGGTGGGGGTCTCGTTACGGAGGCTGCAGACTCTTTTGCCAATTCATCTTGAGTTTTGGCATAGCTTCTTGTACTGCTTATGAATTCATTGCATGCTTTGAGAATATGGAATGAAAATGTGTGATACTATTATTGATGCAATCTATTATGTGCCTATGCAAAATCATGTTAGTGCATGTGATGTATCTTACTATATGCTTATTTGTGGGATTTAATAGGGAAATTTAGACTCAAACATCCCGATTAGGTCTTCCTAAATGTGCAAAAATGTGCATATGCCAGTGAGTGTGCGTGTAACAATCTAGTGCAAATTATATGTGCAAAAACGTGCATATGCTAGTGAGTGCTCGTGATACAATCTAATCCTAACTAAGGAAGACTTGGTTTCCCAAATCTTTATTTTTGTTGGGGATGGCTTGCATGTTGATGTAGTAGTGCTTCAGTTAGCTCCATTTATTGTTGTGTTGAATTGGGCTCCATCCAATGTTTTTAGCAACACAGCTCTGATGGGATTCATCTTTCATACTCGATAGGGTCCTTGACCTAGATACTTCAGTCTTCCCTTATGTACTTTGGCATTGTATAATAGAGCTAAGTTGCCTTCCTTGATGTCTTTAGCTTTCAGATTTCTATCAAACCATGCCTTTCTTTTGTGTTTTTCTGTTGTCATGGCATGGTAGGCGACTAGTCTTCTCTGTATGCTTCTCCAACTGATAGAGCCTTTCTTTCAAGGATTTATGGTCACCCAAGTGTTCGTGTACTGCGATGCGTAGACTTGGTATTACAAAATTTGAGTGGGACCACAGCTTTAAGTCCGTACACCAATTGAAACGGTGTGTTCCCTATACTGACCTTGAATGTGGTTCTATATGCCCATAAGGCAGCATTCAGTTTCTCTACACAATCAGAATGCTGTGGTTCTACTACCTTGGTGAGGATAATGCATATTATTTTGTTGGTGGATTCTGCTAGTCCATTCCCTTGGGGGTAGTAGGGTGTTCTTTTTCTATGGATTACCATCAAGCCAGACAAGAGTTCTTGGATTACCTCATTGACAAAATGTGTGCCTCTATCGGACACAATTTCAATGGGGCATTAGAATCGGGTGATCACATTTTCATATAAGAATCTTGCTATGCTTCTGGAATTTGTCTTTCTGACTTCTTTAGCTTCAGCCCATTTTGTAAAGTAATCAGTGGCCACAATGATGTAGCGTGCCTATGTTTCTTTTGTTGCTGGATGTATGGGACCCACATAGTCAATCCCCCATTTTTCAAATGGTTTTTTTACAATTGGTGTTAGGGGATTGAAGTCTTTGTGTTGTGGTTTAATAGTCCATTGGCATACATCATAGCCTTTTACATATTCATAGGCATCTACCTATAATGTTGGCCACCAATAGCCTGCGAGGAGAACTTTTCTTGCTGTGGCTTCCCCTTGGAAGTGTCCTCCTACAATGCCTTCATGGACTTCACTCAAGATTTGGCATGATCTCATGAGGCATTACACATCTTCTTAAGATCTGGTCCTTGCCCATCTTGTACAGTTGTCCTACAATGAGTTGATAGGGTGCAGCCTTTAGAATCAAGTTTTTGGCATCTACTACTTTCATGTCAGGTGGTGGTCTTCCTGCCATCAAGTACCCAATGATATCTCTGCACCATTCTGGAACAACATCTATTTGAAATAGAGTTGCATCTGGTAAGTCATCTTCTACTCCAGTGGCTTCTTCTCCCGACTTGACTCGAGACATGTGATTAGCAATGTAGTGTTGGGCACCTTTGTGGACCACTATTTTGAAGTTGAATTCTTGAAGCAAGAGGAGCCATTTGGTTATTCTTCCTATGGTACACGGACGGTTCACAAGATAAAGTAATGCTTGATGGTCAGTGTAGAAGACAAAATCATTTGCCAATAGATAGTGCCAAATTTTCTTTACACTATACACCATTTCTAGGGCTTCTCTTTCTATGGTTGTATAGTTGATCTCTGCATCATTGAGTTGGTGACTGGCAAAGTAGAAGGGGTAGTCTTTCTTATGTTCACCAGGTTGACAAAGCACACTCCCAATTGCATACTTGGATCCATCAGTATGAACATGAAAATCAATATCCCAATTGGGAGATATAAGGATGGGTGTTGTGATTAGGTGCCACTTTAAAAGTTCAAAGGCTTGGTTGCACTCTTTGGTCCATAAGAACTCCACTAATAATTTGTAAAGTGGTCTAGCTATCATGGCATACCGCAATATAAATCTTCTATAATAGCCGGCATGTCCCATAAAGACCTGTACACCTTTGGAATTTGTAGGAGGCAATTCCATGATGATTTTGATTTTGTCCTTGTCAGTTGCAATCCCATGTTGAGAGACGATGTGTCCCAAAACAACTCCGTGGGTGAACATGAACTAGCATTTTGTTGGATTTAGGGAGATGCCATACTTCCTGCATTTGATTAGTACTTCTTTAAGACATTTGAAGTGGTCCTGTTTGTTTGAATGGATGCACAAATCATCCAAGAACACCTGTAAAAACTTATTCAAAAATGACTTGAAAGCTGTGAACTTGACTCGCTGGAATGTGGTTGGGGCATTTACAAAGGCCGAATGGCATGACTCGATATGCAAAAATACCCCATTTTGTAGCAAATGCTATTTTTGATTGGTCTTGAGGAGCAATGTGCACTTGGTTATAGCCACTGAAGCCATCCAAGAAGCTATATATCTCGGATCCTGCCACCTTTTCCAATACTATTTTTGTTAAGGGTAGGGGATAGTGATCCCTAATTGTGGCAGCATTCACATTTTTTAAGTTTACGCATATTCTGAGCTTCTTGTTGCATTTAGGTACAATGAAAATGGGTGAAACCCAATCAGTGTGCTCTATCTCGTAGATGAATCTGGCATCTAGGAGTTTTTCCAGCTCATCATAAACCATGGTGCCATATTTATGATTTGTGTGATAAGGTCCACATACCTTAGGGTGAGCACCTTCCCTTATAGGTATTGTGTGTACTATCACTTCTGGTGAAATTGCTTTCATCTCTTTGTATGACCATGCTAGGCAGTCACGGTATTCCATTAGGAGTTCTTTGAGTTTGGTTTCATCTTCTTGACGAAGCTGTTTCCCAATGAAACCAATTTTTCTTCCTCCCCTTTAAGGGCAAGGTTTATTGTCCGTGTTTTTGCCGGTCCCTCATAGATTGGAGTTTCTCCAATGCTATCGTTTTCTTGAACCTCGGATTCTCTGAGTGGTTGTGGCATTGCTATTGGCGCACTGCCACTTGTATAATTCTTGAAGTATTCTGGCACTTCTCGAAGATCGGGGTTGAACTAGCCTGACATGTGTCATGTGTACTGGGTGGCATAATTGCATTTATTAATTTGTTCTAAGCTCTTCTTTTCTTTCTTTTTCTAAAGTCTCTAGATCGTCGAGCTTCATCCGCACATGTGGCTTATATTTCCGAAACTTCTTACGTTGGGAACTGTGGGGTAAATTTTCCACGGGTAAGGTGTTTCCAAGGAAGGGTTCATTTGCTGCGCATACTCCTTCCAGTCCCTCAGGGGACCATTCAAGAGGCGGTGATTCTGATTTTGCGGGAGTTGACTTTGCAAGGTACAATTCGACGATCCTTGATTGGACTCGTTCAAATTCATTGAAGTGCTCGGCCTTGGATTTTCTACGATTTCCTCCAACTTTCTTGCGGGATCTTCTGCTGTTATTCAACTTTGGAGGTTCAACTTTTGGGAGCTCGACTGCCATTAGGGCATGCAGAATGGCCAAGTCATTATCAAAGATTTGACCTTCAATTTCAACATCTGCAGCCTCTGTTTGAAGGTCCCAAGGAAAATCTAAGTCATCATTGGTATTGGTACCTTCTTCAGGTTCATTATCCCATTCGAGGTCAGCCATAAAGAATGTCATCTCTAGATCGATTGGTTCTTCATGTGTCAGTGGAGGATCGACCTGTAGTGCCTTAGCATCGATCTGTGAGAAGATGGGGTCTAATGAATGGTAGTTGTCGATGGTTGCCAATGTTTGTATCCAGTTATTGACATTTCTTTGTGAGTCACCTGCTATGGCATGCTGTTGCAAAGGAGCTAATTTTCTTGAGATTGTTGTTGAAGATGTGAGGGGACCATTCAAGAGGCGGTGGTTCTGATTTTGAGGGAGGTGACTTTGAAGGTACAATTTGACAATCCTTGATTGGACTCATTCAAATTCATTGAAGTGCTCGGCCTTGGGTTTTCTGCGATTTCCTCCTTTAGATTTCTTGTGGGATCTTCTGCTATTATTCAACTTTGGAGGTTCAACTTTTGGAAGCTCGACTGCCATTAGGGCATGCAGAATGGCTAAGTCATTATCAAAGATTTGACCTTCAATTTTAGCATTCGCAGCCTCTGTTTCAAGGTCCCAAGGAAAATCTAAGTCATCATTGGTATTGGTGCCTTCTTCAGGTTCATTATCTTATTTGAGGTTAGCCATAAAGAATGGCATCTCTAGATCGATTGGTTCTTCATGTGTCAGTGGAGGATCGACCTGTAGCACCTTAGCATCAATCTATGAGAAGATGGGGTCTAATGAATGGTAGTTGTCGATGGTTGCCAATGTTTGTATCCAGTTATTGACATTGCTTTGTGAGTCACCTGCTATGGCATGCTGTTGCAAGGGAGCTGATTTGCTTGAGATTGTTGTTGAAGATGTGTCATCCAACGCTCTAGGCACAATTGGTTTAATAGCTCCTGTCCCCACATTCACCCTGACTACAGTGTCTCGATTCTGGATTGTTAGTCTATCAGTTCCCCAGTCATGGAGGACTGATGCTTCCCGTAACCAAGGATGTCCCACTAAGATTTGATAGGATTTTTTGGGGAGATCCAAGATTGTGAATTGAAGGGAAAAGCGGACTCCTGCGATCTTTATGGACATGCCATTCACTATTCCCAAGGGTTTAGCCCATGAATCATTGGCAAGGCGTATGTTGAAATTAGCCTTTTGCATTGGTGGGAGACCCCATTCTTTGTAGAGCTCCTTTGATAGGACATTTACATCTGCTCCACCATCCACTATAGCTGGGACTTCATTATATGCCTTGTGGATCAAAGGCACAGTAATGTTGTGTATGTCATCTCTCTCACCCATTCGCACAGGGATATCTTTAATGTCGTTCATAGGTGAAGGGGGATTTGCAAGTTCAATCCATCCTTTGAAACTCTCCCAGAGATTGGGACAATTCTGTAAGAGGATTTAGATGGGAATTGACACAGGGCAACTCAAGATGCTAGAGAGTGCGGCTCCTTCAAGTTGACATGGCGGTACATTCTGTTGTGGAGTCTGTTGGTGGAACAAAGTCTCAAGTATAGTATCAATACTTTTTGGGGCCAAGGCATGGATTGGGTCTTGAGCTTGTTTCTCAGCCTCAAATTGAGCTTGTTCATTTTGGACCCATTGTTGAAGTACCTAAAAATGAGCCTTCTCCACCTCTGCATTCGAGTATGGAGCTTCTTTTATTTGAGGCTCAGGAGTTGATGTGGATGAGCTCAGCTGCTCATTGCTTGGCGGAGGTGGAGGCACTTGTGCTTCCTTTTTTAGAAGTCGCTTTGGGTGGATTGGAATGTTAGGGTCCTTGGTGGCCTTTTTCTATTGGCATGTAATTACATTGACAGGTTATGACTTTACACTTGCTAGACCTAGACTTTGATGGTCCACCCCAATGATGCTGATGGGACATCAGGCTTAACCTTTGTTTGTTCTGGGATCTTATTTTTCATGGGATAATCCATGCATGCATGTCCTATGCCACAATCTGTACAGAGTGGTTAGAAAGTAGCTGGGCTACCACGATGAGGGCACTCTATGATCCAGTGATTTTCTCCACAACCGTAACACTTGATTGATGCTCGAAATGTGTTGGGTCGTACTTGATTCGCATAAATTGGTATTAGACCTCTGCACCTTCTACATAGTACACTGGGTACTCTGCTTCACACTCAAATGGTGAGTCTACTTCCTCGGCTTGTAATTGATGTATTGAAACTATCTGAGGAGCTAGATTTGGTGCTCTTGGGTATGGTCATGGATTTGGATTCCTGAGTAGTTGTGGGACTTGTGTCCGAATAGGTACAGGATTTAGCCTTGGAGCTGGGGGCGCTTGTGCGAGGGCTGGTTGCATGTACACTGGTATGGGTGCCACTTGATATTGTTGAGGTCGAGGCGAGTTGTTGCACATGTTGAAGATGCAACTGTTCTCATCATGGCTACTCAGATATGGCACCACAACATTGGTGGTGGATTTGCTTGTGCAGTGATCTGGCTCTTAGGACTGGGCACTCATTTACTATATGATTTGCTAGGCAGTGTGGACACCAGACATATTGTCACCGTGGATATGTCTGAGTTGGTGGTTGAGACAAGTGGAGTTTTTGATCCATGGCCTGCATCATATCTTCTTTCAGCTTCATGGGCATGGCCTCTAGGTGATCTTCATTGGATGTTTCTGCAATGTCCTTTGATTTACCCTTTTTCAAGTGCTTATCTCATGTATTAGACCTGTTGTCATCACTGCTAGAGTCTGAGTCGGTCATGACATCCTCGATGTCAATGGCTGCCGCATGAGCAGCACTGAATGTTTCATAGCTGCTTATTTTTTTCATATCCTTTCAGATTTTCTTTCTTAGACCTGCTATGAACCATGCCGTGAGGTACCTTGCATCTGGCCGTGGGTCACATTTGATGATCAATCTCTTCATCTTTCCTAGGTACGTGCGTACATCTTCTCACCGGCCTTGTTCGAGCTTGCTTAATTGGAGAGTGGGATCATCTTGTAGCCTCATTGTTTGAAAGCATCGTTTGAATTATGTTTGAAGTAGGTCCCATGTGGTGCATTCTTCCACGAGAAGGTCTAGGTACCATTCAGATGCTTCATCAGTTAAGGCCATTGGAAACCAAGCCACCTTGGTTTCATGGGATTGATCTCTACCTGTGCAGCATGCGGCATCAAAATGCTGGAGGAATCGGGCTGGGTCTCCCCTACCATTATATTTGGGAAGTTCCAGTTTTCCCAAGGGGCGTCGGCCTTGATTATTGTTATTTCTTCGATTGAAGAAATTATTAGCCTCTACATCGAGGTTAATATCCCCATCATTGTCATGACGACATCCAGCCATGTTGGGGCGTGGAGGAGTTAGAGGGAGTGGTTGAATCTCAGGGGGGATTCGGGGTAGAGGATTGGCGGGGGCGGTTGTTGTAGAGGAGTTATATGCAGATGTGGCGAGTGTTGGAGTCGAAGGCATTGGCCGGAATGTAGCTTCATGTAGATTTGCAAGATTTGCCAAGGGTGTCTCTACCACAAGTGCGAGGGTGGATGTAGCTTTGTTAGGAGGGTTAGAGTGGGGTTAGTTTGTGTAGGGACCGTCGTATTGATAATGTGCCTAAGATTGCCTACATGTGTAGGGAAATGCATTGGTGCTGCCAGAATGGTGTGCAAAGGGCTGGAAAAATACCCCGTAGCGTGATGTTTCCGTGTGTGAAATCTGGGTTCAAACGGGGTTCAGTTTGGGTCCCAAACGGATGAGTTTCGAGGGGTTAAAGTAGGGGTAAAATTGACCTTGGGGGCGTCCTAAAGGTGGTATGAATGGACTTTAAGTCCAACTGAGGGGTTGAAACCAAGTTGATCTAGTTAGATTAACTAACCTATTTGTCTAGTTAGATGACTAACAGTTAGTCTAACCTACCCTAGTTAATGTTAAACTGACCACAGTTAGTTCAAGTAGCCTAAGTAAGGTAAAAACTAACATAATGTAGGTTAATACTAACCTAACCTAGGTTAAAACTAACTTAACTTAGCCGAGGTTAACTAATCTAACCTATCTATAGTTAAAACTAACCTAACTAAAGTCAACTTAAGCTGCGGTTAGCTTTAGGTTAGTTCTCTGGTTTTTTTTTTTTTTTGGAAACTAAACCTGTGTGGGGGGGTTCGCAGCAGCGGAACAGGGAGAGGGGGGGAAGTGGGGGGTCCGAGCAAGGGGGGGGCATCTGTGGTATCTGCTCACCCTGCAAGTCATCTCTATATCATTGTTCCCCACACTTCGGACTGCAACTCTCGCATTTTGACCTCAGACTCTGACATCACATGTACATGTGACGTAGTGCTCCTGAAAATAGAATCCATCATGTGTACCATACCCTCGTCATCATCCAGGAGACTATAATCTTGCTCAAAGTGTCAAGGTATATGAGCACCCTCGCCACCCTCCTCATCGTGTTTCAAGATTTCATGTAAATATAAGATCTTGTCTCAAGGTTTCGTGTCATAATGGTATCCAATATTAACTGTCCACTCAAATAGCATTGACTTACCGATGATCCATCACCACATGCAACACCAATGGTGGGTATTGGTTTGGGCTCCTCCCCATACATCCGCAACTGGCGCATGATAATACGATGTTGATGTCGTACTTCTCGCTTGTAATGATTGCAATGACAATACAACCTCTTTGTAAGCCACTCTACTGTAAGGAGACGGCTAGATGCCATAGGTTCTTTGAAGAATACAATGCAATTAATATTCAAACCCTAACCCTAAACCCTAACCCTTGAATCCTAAACCCTAAATCATAAACCTTGAACCTTGAACCCTAAATCCTTGAACCCTAAACCCTAAACCCTAAGCCCTAAACCATAAATCCTAAACCCTAAACCTTAAACCCCTAAACCATAAACCCTAAATCCTAAACCCTAAACCCTAAATCGTAAAACCTAAACCCTCAACCCTAAACCCTAAATCCTAAACCCTAAACCCTAAACCCTAAATCCTAAACACTAAATTCTAAATCCTAAATTGTAAACCATAAACCCTAAAGCCTAAATGCTAAACCCTAAACCCTAAATGCTAAACCCTAAATCCTAAAATTTAAACCTTAAACCCTAAACCCTAAGTCCTAAATGCTAAACCCTAAGTCCTAAACCCTAAACCCTAACTCCTAAATTCGAAAAACTAAGCCCTAAACCCTAAAACTTAAACCTTAAATCCTCATGCAGTTAGATCCTTTGTAAAGTAAACCCTAAACCCTAAACCCTAAATCCTAAATGCTAAACCCTAAACCCCAAATCTTAAACGCTAAACCCTAAACCCTAAACCCTAATCCAACTAATCCTTTGCAAGGGCATTAAAACATAGCATCTAGATGTGAACATGGGCATTCTTCCTCCCCGGTGGCACATTTGGTATTCGATGCACCTGAGACTTTGCAAACACATTAAAAACAATTAGTTTAAGACTTGTACAGAATGTAGGGCCAATCTGTTGGTGGGACATATGGATTGATGTCCTTGTCCAATGTGTATTTTTTCTTCACATACGTATTCAAATCCACATGTGGAATGGGCCAAACTGCCTTCCTTAGAGCAAAAATAGTACCAGATGCAACTGACCTTTTGCAAGGACATTAAAATCACATGTTTTAAGACCCGTGCAAATTTTGGTGCTGATTCGACGGTGTGGTATACGGATGTTGGTGTCTGTTGCGCATTTTTCCTTCATATACATAGCATCCACATGCGAATATGAGCATTCTTATTCCCTAGTGTCACATCTAGCATCTGATGCACCTTACACTTTGAAGGGACATTAAAACAACTTGTTTTAAGACCCTTACAAAGTTTGCTGCTGATCTGATAGTGGGATATACGGATGTCGGTGTCCATTGTGCATTTTTCCTTCATATCATGTAGCATCCACATGTGAATACGGGCATTCTTGTTCCTCAGTGGCATATTCGGCATCTAATGAACTTGAGAGTTTGCAAGGACATAAACAACATTTAGTTTGAGAATTGTGCAAATTTCAGTGCCGATCTGATGGACATCATTGATGTCCTTGTCCATTGTGTATTTTTCCTTGACATATGTATGATCTGCATGTGGATGTGGACAAACTGCCTTTGTAGTAGCACATATATGTTACGAAAATTATATTTTTGATATATCTTGCTTTGGACATTATTATTTTTAGTCGAGTGAGACTATGACAAAGTACTCCATAGGAGCACACCGGACGTGGCGGGGGTCCTAATGGATACTTTGTGTGGTTAGTTGGGGACACTTGACTAGCTTGTGTTTTGCCATGCTAGATGGTCGGTATTGTGGGTGATTCCATGTTAATATTGATGTCGCTAGTGTTATTGGTGTTGTGCTTAATTATTGTGCTTTGAGCACGGTTATGTTGGGATTGGTTGATTCGTTGATTCGTTCAATCGATTGTTAATAACTAATGTAATTGGCGACTTGAGTACAGGTGATGGAACTCATAGCGAGGATTGGAGTTAGTGCAAGGGTACCGATCGAGGTGTCACACAGTGCATTATATATGGCCATGGGCCAATTTTGTATTTGTTTTATTATTGCAAGTTTGAGCAATATATTTTGTTGAGGACATAATTCATTTTGGGACCTAAGATGGCTATGTAAAGCAAATCCCTCATTTTTGGATGAGAGGGATAATTTTGGCTCCTTGGTGCTTTTATGGAATATCATAAATACTTTAGATGAGTAAGCGTGAGCCACTCATCTAGGGGGGGAGATTGTACCCAGTCTATTATCGCTTTCGTGGTGTGATTGTGTTATTCTTCTCCAATTGATTAAGTGGTGAATTTGTGTGAAAAGAATTACCTTTTGGTTTCAGTGGTATCAGAGCTTTGGTGACGCTCTTGTGAAGGAAGAAGGCTACCTCGTGGTTCGTGTGAGAAGAAAAAGACACCTTGGAGAGAGAAGTTTTGTGGAGATTCCTAGAGGACAAGTTCATTCTTGTGCAAAATCAGAGCTTGTGGGGAAAGAAACCTCAAAAAAAAAGAAAAAAGATTGGCCGTGCGTGTGTTTTGAAGGATAAAAAAGCCTCGTCTGTGGTGCCTTGAATCAAAATTTTCAAGGAAACTCGAAAGCTCTACCAAAGGCTAAGGACTTCAACTTTTTCTTTGCCCACGTGCCGCGTCAACTTGCATAACTTGTTCCTTGCGCTCGTGACAGCCACCTGCAGTCTGCAACAACTAAGGAGCCTAGAGCCCTCTACTCTAGAGTCTGCGACTGAGCGGCTCTGTATCGAGCCTCACTGCCCCAACATCAAGGCAGTATCTGGCACTCTGCCATTGGGGATAGCAAACAGCAACACGCAGCCATGCAGAGGCTATCTGAGCTGCCATCTCTGCACCTCAAGTACTGTCAACGCGGTGCAGTCCTGAAGTATTCATAACTTCACCATTTTGTTTTTGGGAGAAGCAGCTGTACAACACATTCACGTTACGCTAGAGACCTTGGTAGTCTCTTTTCTTACTGCGCGACCCCGTTTGTAGGACCTATAGCCACCTGTAGGATTTTTTGGCCTGCGTGCCATCTCAAAATTCAGCCCTTGAGAGCTGCATCACCTTGCATCACTTTCATAACCTTGTATTAAAAGAAAAAGAGAGCTTTGAGTCCAGTCTCCAATCGAGCAGCCATCGCGCATCGCCTCTGCAGATTTTTAGCTTAAATACTCTTGGACCTCTTGTATAGCCACCACCCGCATCGTCATTTCTCTTCCTAACCTTGCGTCAAAGGTTCAAAGGCTTCATTTATTTATTTTATTAAAAAAAAAGAGAGCGTTCTAAGGTTCTCAAAAGGAAAACGTTTTTCCTCTGTTTGGCGATCCACAACACAAAGTACGAGGCCATTCCACCAACCATCAAAGGCATTTTTTATAAAAAAAATAGAAGGAGAAAAGGGCAAAGCAAAATCTGAGAAGCTCAAATCAAGAAGGCAATTGGAACCATGAATCACCGAGCAATTAATTGGAGATAAGTCGAGCGCATATATGACTACGAGCGACATCATCGGTCACATATCTCCCACTCTAGTCCTTTCCACCTCCGATCAGAGAGGGAGATAAGTGATTTCTTTTGCTTTATATTTCATACACTTAGTAACTTCCGCCATCCGTTGTCTTACCATACACTTTAATCACATCTTTATTTCATCTTCTTAATTCTCATACACTTAATATCTTTATTTTTCCTCCGTTCCATTTTATTTGTATTTACCGCCTTATCATGGCGCATTAGCCACAACCACCCATGCTCCAAGAGTAGTTGGACACACTTTAGGCATAGTTGGCCGATGAGCGTGAGCATAGGGAGAGATTGGAAAAGAAAATCAATGGAAAGAAGAGGAAGAGACATTCATCTGATGATGAGTCATCCAACGATGATTTCAACGATGATACTATTATCAGGACAGTTAAGGCCACACTGAGCACAAAATTCGAAGAAGAGGAGTAAGATAAGTAGAAAAGCTTTTTTCATTTCAAAATTTTGATGGAAAGAAAGAAGCACGCACTGTCTTGTCTTGGATCAGTCAGCTAGATGATTATTTTTCGAGGGAGAAATTCTCTGAAAAAGATAAAGTTAGATTTTAGATGAGATTAACATGTTTCATCCTCGCCACTGAGTGTCCTGAAAGAAAGAAGACCTCGATGGCGAAAGTGCACATGATTGACGATGAAGCAGCCAAGCAAGAGGAAGGTAAGTATAATTGTCATGCTCTTCTAAAGATGAAAGGTTTCATTAATGGCAAAGAGGTTGTTATTTTGCATGATGATGGTAGTACACATGATTTCATTTTGGAAAGAACCTTAGCAAAGCTAAACCTAGAGTCTTTCCCATCTAACTATAAGGTTAAACCTGCTTTTACCAAAACAAAATACAATTGTACTAGAGAAGTCAAGAATCTTGAAATCTCAATCAAACCTTACAAGGATACACGAGACTTTCTAGTGGCACCCTTACAAAGAGTGGACATCATCTTAAGAATGCCATGGAGGCATCAATACAATCCTAAGATAGATTACGATTCACATCAGATGTGGATTCAGAAGGACAGACAAGAAATATGTCTGAAAAGCTCAATGAAACCTGAGATCAGACAGTCCTTTACTCAACCACACACAAGCCAAAAGAGCAATTAGAAAACATGAGAAGACATATCTTATTTTGGTGAATACGGTAACGGCTACTTAGTCAAACACTAAGCCTACACACCAAAAGTTTCTTTCTCAATTTTTTGATTATTTCTTGGAGGATTTACCGTCTGGACCACAACAAGACAAAGCGCCCACAGACGTGCACACAGATGCATTTACTGAACTTAAAAAAAAGTTTATGGGCGCGTCTATTTGTGTATCTAGAGACCCGTGTCTAACAATGCATCTATATAGCAGACAGACGCACGTATAGACGCGCATCTAGACATCTAAATAGATGCTCTACTAAAAAATTTAAAAAACAGACAGACGCATCGTTAAATGCGTGTATACATGCATTTATAAAAGGTCTTATAGATGCTTTTATAGATGCGCAAATAGACACTAGATGCGTTTATAGACGCACTGATAGACGTGCTACATAATATATATTTTTTTAATTTACAGAATGATGTGTATGTTGTGTATGCTATATAGTTATAGGAATCCCATTTTCACATTGTGTAATTCAATTCTTACAGCCAACCGCATTTCAATTACAATTCCAAATAAAACATTACAACTCCAAAACACAATAAAATTGAAAGCTCAAAAAGTACTTGTATGTACATATAGCACGAAGCTAAGCCACGTCATGTGGCTTCAAGTACAAAAAATAAAAGGAGTGTATATACAAGAGGCATGAAGCCAAGCCAGTGGCTTTAAGTACAAAAAAGAGTAGCTAGCACGACTTCTACGACTAATCTATGTGGGAATTCCTTTCTCTGTTGCTTGCCCATCGTGCAAGCTTCACACGATTCTTTGATTTTTGCTACTCTAGTCTATAGATGTGGCTGTCTGTGTCTACAAACAATCTAGAGGCACCTGTAGACGGAGTTTTAGACGTGCTCTGAGAGGCATCTCTAGACGCGCTTCGACAGACGGACTATTCTAAAAAGTAGAAAAGGACATGCGCCCGACATAAAAATATAACACTAATACCAAAATCATTCGTTTCTTGGATATGACAAAGGACAAATCCAAAGAGAGCAACTTCCAAAAAAGATCAACCATAAAGAGACTTACCTTGGATAGAGGTATGGAAGCTTCTTCTTCTTCTTCAAAGTTGCTTCTCTTCCTTGTTCACCCTCCTCCTGTAAGCCTGGAAGTAAGTGTGGGTACCTTCCTCTTAAATGTAAGCTTGGAAGTAAGTGTGGGTGCCTTCCTCTTAAGCATCGAAACTGTGGATCTGTTAATAGCAAAGCAAGTAAGCCGCATGAAGTATAAGTAATGTGAAGAAAAGCGAAGCGAGCGTGCTAAAAATAGATTTAAAAACCACATCTATAAGCATGTTTAATAGCGTGCCTAAATACGCATGTAATTGCGTGTCACACAGAGTAGATGCGGTTCTAGATGCGCCTATAGACCGCACCATAGAAGAGACAGATGCGGTTTTAGATGCATCTTTAGACGCGCCACAGAGTTTTAAAATTAAATATTTGAAGAAAAGCAAATTTTTTTGGGTTGTTTGTTTGTAGGATGTCTTCATCTTCAACAAGTAGCTCTAGTGAGGATGAATCCCTCCATATCCACCATCACAAAATGTGGTTGGAGCAAAAAATCAAATGTATGTGTGATCGACGTCGAGGAAACATGTATCGTGCACGCACGATTACACTCAATCACATCTCAAAGTATGGAGAATGGGATGCAACTGTAAACATGGTAAGTGTTAAAGAGTTAAGGTTGATTGAGATACCTATGGGTGAACATATGTTTGAGTTATGATCCCATTTTAATTTGATACAGGATGCAGTGCCACACCCGCATATGTTGCCCTATGCTCGCCGTGAGGAGACGAAGCATCGGCGATATGAGGTGGGATCTTCAGGAGGGACTATTACGGATGCATGGAGTGATGGTGATAGTAGCCCTCCGCCATTCCTCATGAAGCCGTGGAGGAGGAGGTGTTTGATGATATGGTGCAGGATTTATATGTCAATCAATCCGAAGGGAGGGATGATAGCATCGACTCCACTGTTTGAGGGGTGCACTTTCTCTGTTCTACGTGCCTCCCTTGAGTTACTAAACTTGCAAACCAGGAGCAATGCAAGTTTGAATGCATTACTCAAGTAAGCTTTAAAGTCTATTTTGCAAACACGGTGAATTATGCTAGTGGGTCAATTACTGGAATGCTTTTCCTCATTTATGGTCTTCACGTGTAGGCTATTGTGTAAAATGCTTCCAAGGGAGAATAAATTACCGACCTCAAGAGATATGTTAAGGCAACATGTGACCTCTCTTGGAGGATTAGATTACAAGCGCATCCATGCATGCGTCAATGATTGCGTTTTGTTTCGTGGACTACGTAAGGATGCAAGAGAGTGCCCTACTTGTGGAGAGGCAAGATATAGACCAGATCTCAAAACTTTGGACGTGCCTCGTAAGGTTCTGCGACATTTTCCCATAATCCCTCGCATCCAACATATGTTCAAGTGCAAATCCATTGCAGAGCTCATGTCATGGCATTCCTCCCATCGATCAACCGATGGCAAGTGGAGAACTCCTGCAGACTCTCCTGCGTGGAAGCATATTCAAGACACATGGCCAAGCTTCAAGGAATAACCTAGCAGCTTGAGACTTGGATTGGCTATGGACAGTGTGAACCCATTTGGTCTCAAAAGCACCTCTTACAGTGTATGGCCAGTGATATTGGTGAATTATAATCTTCCACCCTCTATGGCTATTAAGAAAGGACATGTTATGCCGTCCCTTCTAATTCCAGGGAAACATAAAGTCAAAAATCCTGATGTTTATTTGGAGCCTTTGATTGACGAGCTAGAGATACTTTGGAGAGGTATCGAGGTGCTTAATGTGAACAGGCCTCCCTCATCACGAGACTTCAACTGCAAAGCAGTCTTGATGTGGACGTTGCATGACTTCCTAGGGTATAGCAAGTGTTCAGGTAAGCATTGCACTTCTAATTATGAATAGGCAAAGGATGTGGCACCCTAAACCCACCTTCAACTCTTAATTGCATCTATTGTTCAGGTCTCACTACATCGGGTTACCATGCATGTCCTGTTTGTGGTCCTTCGCTAGTTGCCTCATGGGCAGACGCATTGAATAAGGTCATCTATGAGAATCACCATCGATTTCTCCCACTTGATCATCCTAGATATGTTGCCCCTTGGAATGAAGTCCTCCCACAATCACTCACCACGGGAGATTGGATGAGAATTTGGGATGATTCCATGACTCCTCCACCACTTAGCATGAGCCGGTAAGGGTTTGTAACTATTGTGAGCTATATTGGCTAAAAATAAAGATTTCCCGCTAACACCAGCTTTTGTTTAGATACTCCATCTTTTATTGTTTACCATATTAGTCCCACCTCAAGATCAATCACCTGCTTGATCCCATGCATATCTTCCAGAATGTGGCATCTACCATTTGGGAGCATTTGAATGGGACACGAGATTCTGTAGGCATAAGGGACGATCTACGTACCACAGGGAGGATGCGTGAAGCTTGGCCACAAGAGAGACCAAATGGGCATGTTTTTAAACCTCGTGCACCGTGGAGGTTATCAAAGCTAGAGATGGCAACGGTGAAGCGCGTTATTACTACAATTCGTACTCCCACTAGATGCATGAGGTGTTTGAAGGGAGCCTTTACAAAGAGAAAGAAAAGAGGTGTAGAGCAATTATATGTCTTGAAATCTCATGATTGGCACAAGATGCTCCAAGTAAGTATTTTATGTGCATAATATCTTTTTCCTTCCAAATTTGTGAGTGAATAATTATAAGCAACTAATCAACCACCTCCTTGTGGGTTTAGTTCATACTATCTACTAGCATTTCTTATAGTGCATCGAAGGACGTGAAGGATTGTATTTACAAGATGGGCGAGTTTGTGAGGTACTTTACATGATACAAAATATGATGCGTATCAATGCTCCATGCAAGGTGTTCATATTGCTAATATGGTGTACTTTTTCATGTCTAGGTATGTGAGCTCAAAGGAAATAGATCCCACCACGCTTGAGAATGCTCAAGTTATGTCAGTGGAGGTGGTTTGTTTAGTGGAGGAGACATTTCCACGTTCTATTCTCACAAGCCAACTACATCTTATAGTGCATTTGGTGGATGAGATTGCTATATGTGGTACTATACATGCACGATGGTTGTTCTTCCTCGAGCGCTTCATGAAGACCTTGAAGGGCTTTGTGAGACAAAATGTAAGACCCGAAGGTAGCATGGCTGAGGGTTGGTTGGTACAAGAGTCACTTGTATATATTTTTGAGTTTCTTGTTGATGTAGATAGCTCTCTCCCACAACTATGGAGAGATGATGAAGACCTAAGGATGACCTCTATTGTGCCTCAAGGGAAAGGATGCAACAAAGTAATAGACACAGAGTTGCATAATAGTATCAACCTCTATTGCGTGCTTAATAGTGATGTGATGAAAAGATGGGTAACAAGATACGAGGATGCAAAGGCAAGAAGACAAGAAGAAAGGGCCCTCTTTCGTACACACCACGGATCTCGTGTGCCATACCCTCAGTATCTAAGAGCACTTCCAAAGGATATTCATGTGGATTGGCTACTTGATAAAATGGAGAAAGCAGAGAAAGACGAGGGGATGCATATCAAAATGGAAGAATGGGAGTATGCTAGCGGATGCATGAGCAAGGTCGGTATATAGAATGTTATGCATAAGTTAGGAGCTTTCAATAATTTAGATTGCTTATTTAATTGACTTTTTCTTGGTGTAGTGCACTATGTTCAATGCTATATGGTGTCAGGGCAAGCATTTTCGAACACAACGGATTGATGATAAGAGAAACACACAAGATTGCGGCGTCATTGCTAGCTTTGAGGGAGCCAATGGAGCCATGGATGATTATTGTGGCATAATCCAAGATATTATTAAGCTTGACTTTCGACGCTTCTTTATGTATGTTTTGGATGTAAGGTGGTTTAAGGACGTGGTGGAAAGAGGCCCTAATGCAACAATCAAACGCCATGCAAGTGGCTTTGTAACTATTGACTCCACAAAGTTTTGGCAAAGTGGGAAGAACACACTAGTACTACCGCGACAATGTGAGCAGGTACTGTACGCACATATAAAAATACTCGCTTTTAAATATTTGCTACCTTCGATGCAAGGAAAATAACATGATTATATTTTTGTTTGAATTAGGTTGTCTATCAACCAATGGTGGATAATAATAGATGGTGGCATGTCATACCTATTATGTCACGTTCCAAAGTGATGTATAGTACATTTACTAATATGGAGCGTATGGAGGATGATCATGGCCATGGACGTGATGATGACCGTGATACGAGAGAGGAGGATGATCATGAGATAGGAGATATAGATATTGAGGCCATTAATCGTGAGGACGAGCCTACCATTGGTGATGCTGATTTCGATGAGCACATGAGTAGCACAAGTAGTAGTGGGTTGAATGTATTTGTAGATCTAAACACTTGTTTGGATTTTGAAGTAGATAGTTTGGCAAGGGTTGATCTCATTGAGGATGAGATTGAATCGTAGCCCATCATTGATATTGGCAAAACTATTTTACATATTGTCTCATTCTCCTCACCTCACTTAATTCTTGTATATGTAGGCTTGCAAAAAAGCATTGATGTTTTTGTTAAAATTATGTGCTTTGGTAATCATGGGCAATGTTTGGAAAGCAATGATGTACACCAAAATCTCACTTTCTGTATTCTCTGTTTTGCATCTAAATACACATTTAATTCTCAGTGTAGACACGCTAATAGATGCGCTAATACACCTGCAAATAGATGCATTGACAAACGCAGTGTTAGACGGGCCCATATTTTCTCAGTGTAGACATGCAAATAGACGTGTCAATACATGTGAATATAGAGGAGCTGTTAGATGCACTATTAGACGCACCCATAATTTCTCTATTCAAGCAATGCCTATAGACGTGCCCGCTATTTTGCACGTTTATCAAGTGCGTCTATAGTTGCTTTGTGTTGTTGTGGACTACCATGTTCTCGACTTGAAGATTATAGGATAGAAATCCTACCGGGCAATACTCCACCTTGCAAAGCTCCTTATAGAGTCAATCAACTAGAACAAAAGAAAATTCAAAAGCAAGTGGAGGAACTGATAGAGAGAGGATTGATAAGACCCAGTAGTTCTCCTTATGGAACACTTGTCTTATTAGTCAAAAAGAAAAATGGAACCTACCGAATGTGCATAGACTATCGTGCACTGAACAAAATCACACTGAAGAACAAATATCCAATCCCTAGGATTGATGATCTTTTGGACAAATTGAAAGGGGCCAAGGTCTTCAGTAAGATAGATCTCAAATCTGGCTATCATCAAGTTTGTATGGTAGAAGAGGATATATACAAGACTGCTTTTAGGACTCAAACGGGACATTATGAGTTCTTAGTTATGTCTTTTGGGCTAACTAATGCTCCAACTACTTTTAGTAAAATGATGAACCGAATCTTTCTTAAACACCAAGATTGTGTGGTAGTATTTTTTGATGATATTCTGGTGTTTAGCAAAGACGTTGAGGTGGGATATATGGATGTGGATGTCCATTGTGCATTTTTCCTTCACATACATAGCATCCACAAGCAAATATGGTCATTCTTATTCCTCGGTGTCACATCTAGCATCCAATGCACCTTTCACTTTTTAAGTACATTAAAAAAACTTGTTTTAAGACCCTGAAAAGTTTGGTGCTGATTTGACGATGTGGTATACAGATCTTGGGGTCCGTTGTGGTTGTTTCCTTCATATACATAGCATCCACATGCAAATATGAGCATTCTTGTTTTCCGGTGGCACATCTAGCATCTGATACACCTTACACTATGCAAGGACATTAAAAAGGATTTTTGTAAGACCCTTCAAATTTTGGTGCTGATCCGACGGTGGAATATACAAATAGTGGTGTCCGTTGCACAGTTTTCCTTCATATCGCATAGCATCCACGTGCAAATATGTGCATTCTTGTTCCCCGGTGTCACATATGGCATCCGATCCCCCTGATACTTTGAAAGGACATTAAAATCAATTTTTTCAAGGCCCTTGCAAAGTTTGGTGCTGATCCAACGGTGGGATATATGGATGCGGATGTCCATTATGCATTTTTCCTTCACATACATAGCATCCACATGCAAAAATGGGCATTCTTGTTCCCCGATGTCAAATCCGACATACAATGAACCTTATACTTTGTAAGGACATTAAAACAACTTGTTTTAAGACCTTGGCAAATTTTCGTGCTGATCTGATGGTCGAATATACATATATCACTGTCCGTTGCACATTTTTTCTTCATATCGTGTAGCATCCATGTGTGAATATGTGCATTCTTGCTCCCTGCTAGCACATATGGAATACGATCCATGTGATACTTTGTAAGGACATTCAAACAAAGTCTTTTAAAACCCTTGCAAAGTTTGGTGGTGGGATATACGGATGCGGATGTCCATTGTGCATTTTTCCTTCACATACAACACTTATTTCATTAATTTTGGACTCATATGTCTACTTTTGGACTATTCCTTAAAATCCTTTCCAACTGAAAAGTTTACTTTATGAAACTGTCATTCGAGAATCAAAAGTTTACTTTCTGGCACTATTATTTTCACATAAGACATTTCAAAATATCTCTCTACAATGTTGTACAAATAATGCAAAAACTACTATTAAATCCTAAATTTGTATTTCTTGTTTATAAGAATCATATTCTTAAAATAAAAAATCCGAGTTATTAGTTTAAATCCATGAAAACCATGCTATTGAGGATTCACAACATTTTAAGAATGTGTACATAAGAGACCTGTAAGACTCTTTTTACTTTCAATGCAGAAAACTATAACACTCTTGAATATTCAAGAAATTAAAAGGTTTATATACACATGAGACATGATGGAAGCCTCTTTTGTACTCCAAAAAATAGCAATAGCTATGCTTGCAATTTTACATTATCATGTCATAAGTTTTACAACAAATATTGCTCTGGATGAGTCTTTGTACAAAGGATCTCCTGTGGCCTTTTCAATAATTTAAATTTTCCTTTACAATGAGTTTAGTACAAATGGGCGATCCAAACATTTGCTTGTTTGAATGTCCTTTTCTATCATGATCACAAAAATGAGCGATCCAAACATTTGCTTGTTCAGAAT